>NC_142006.1:6650630-6915630 GCF_049901715.1 Pseudonaja textilis
AAAGAATATGCCTGCATGAAATAATGCAGAGATACTCTCAGGTCTAGTCCTCGCCCCCAAGGGGTACAGATGGCAAAAAGCAAGGTGCTTCAAATGCTCTGTGGGAAAGACGGGAGGAAGAGACGCAGCCTAGGGGAACGGTTAGAGAAGAGAGGCATAGCCCGGAGCTGCATAACGGATGGAGGAAGAAGGTCGGAAGAAGACACCCTCCCTAATTTCTCAGGCTGTAAAGGAGACAGGAGAATAGTGCTTTGATATTCCATTCATGCAGCCTTACAGTAAAGCTGAATTTCACCTATCTAATCATGCCTTTCTGCCTGGTCCGTCGGGGAAGTCCAACACAGCTTCACAGGATGTTGCTGGACTTCCCCCCCCACCCCCCCACCCCAAAAACCCTGCAGGATGGGGTGGGGGGGGAAACCTCCTGCAGCCCCACCCCGCTCTTTGAAGAAGCCTTTCTGACCTCCGTCATCATCGCAGGCCTGGCAGCAAAGGATGCGGGAGGTGAGCAGGGAGTTAGATGGAAACGGAGGGCGAGCAGAAAGGAAACCCGGCAGAGAATGGGAGGAAGTGATCTCCCGGGGACAGGCATCCGATGGAGAAAACGGCCCGAGGAGTTGCAGGATGCAGGTGGTGAGGAACAGGCCTCAGCTTCCCCACCCAGGCGAGGAAGGAGACGAGGAGGAGGAGGAGGAGGACTGAGAGCCCAAATCCCCATGGCTGGGTCTTGAAAACAGAACCTACCGCTCCGGGTCCCCCGCGTGGGTGCAGGAAAATCTGAGGGGTGATCTCAAAAGTTTGCTTACTCAATTCAAGTATCATTTGAGACACCAACCTGGCAGGAGCTCTCTAACCGATCAAAAGAAATTGAGTGAGCGCTGTGTCTTCCCCTGGCTAGTATATATTATTATTGTAAAAATTACAAAAAAAAGTTAAGGTTGCGTTTTATTGCTTTATTCTACTGCACCAAAAGTAGTCAGAACAATAAAATAAAAGAATAACAGAGTTGGAAGGGACCTTGGAGATCTTCTAGACCAACCTCCAACCTTATACCATTCTGGACTAATGGCGGTCTAGTTTCTTCTTGAAAGCCTCCAGCGATGGAGCATCCACAAGTTCTGGTGGCAGGCAGTTCCCCTGGTTAATTGTCCTCCCTGTTGGGAAGTTCCTCCTTAATTCCAGGTTGCTTCTCTCTTTGATCAGTTTCCATCCGTTGTTTCTTGTTTCAGGGGCTCTAGAGAATAGCTTGACTCCCTTCTTCTTTGTGACAGGGATAGAAAGAGAGACAGAGACAGAGGAAAAAAAGAGAGAGAAAGAAAGAGGCAGAAAAAGAAAAAGGAGAGATAGAGAAAAAGAGACAGAGAAAGAAAAAAAGAGACAGAGAAAGAAACAGGAGAGAGAAAGAGAGAGGGAGACAGAGAGAGAGAGAGACAAAGAAAGAGAGTGAAAGAGAGAGGGAAGGAGAAAGATATGGAATTAAAATAAATGTTGGAGCATTTTTGGGGTGGCGTCTGAGGGGCTCTACAAGAGTCTGTTTGGCATTCGAATAAAACATTCCTTTTCTTCCAGACATTTTAAATATTAGTTTGCATTTTTAACTGTCTGCCTTATGGAGGGTTTTATTCTAACGCCTTTCCTGGGCTACTATTTTCTTCTTCCTCTTTGCTTTAGTTTCAGTGTTATTTTTCCCAACCGTGAAAAGGCATAAATAAATTAGATTTTAGCTTTTCAGGTGAGGAGTTTTTTGTTGGTATGTGTGTGTGTGTGTGTGTGTGTGTGTGTGTGTGTGTGTGTGTGTTTGTGTGTAAACCACATTTTCCCCTCTTCACCCAGAAAGAAGTTCAGAATGACTATTCACGTGTACACACAAACCTCTCGGGTATTTTAATCCCACTGATAGTGACACTCCTCCCCACCACCCACCAAAAAATATCAGTTGTATCAGTTACAAAGGTATTGTGTCACTCCCAAATTAGAAACTGAATTTGAAACAACTTAAGCAAAAATCAGAAGTGGATTGATGCAGTGAAGAATTCCCAGCTCAAGTTTTGCTATTAAAATGAATTCATGGACTGAGCGCTATTCGAAAAAGTCCATTATTTCTTAAGGCTTTATTTGAGCGGCTTTCACACTCAAGCCCGCTAAAGTCACAACTTTCCACCGTGGATCTCACAGCTTTAGTCACCAAGTAAACGTTCCTAGTAAATCCAAATTTTATTTGCTTCTCCAGTGGTGCTTGCAAGAGATAACTAACTCTATGTAAATAGGCCCGACGTGGGATGTTGGAGCAAGCCGGATAAATGAATCGGAATGACAGAAAAAGGGGGAAGACAAGACGGTTGCAGACTTGAGAATCTCTGGAGCTAACAATTGCAAGCCCTGCAGTTCAGTTCAATTCAGTTCACTGGCTGCTATAAATCTTGGTTTGGCTGTAAAGTAAAGCTTGGTTGAGGATTGGACACACCTGGAGTCCTGCATCCAGTTTTGGTCACCATGATACAAAAGAGATGCTGAGACTGTAGAAAAAGTACAGAGAAGAGCAACCAAGATGATTAGGGGACTGGAGGATAAAACATATGAAGAACGGTTGCAGGAACTGGCCATGGCTAGTCTAACAAAGAAGGATTCGGGGAGACATTATACCGTCTTCCAATATTTGAGGGACTGCTACAAAGAAGAGGGGTGTCATGCCCTTGTTGGAATCTGATTCCGAGGGAGAGGTGGAACAGCTGACAGGGAGTGGGAGTTTGGCTCCGGTGGCTGTGGAAGAAACTGGGGAAGGGCCCACCCAGGCCCACCCCCTCTCCATCCTAGGGCACGCCGGGAGGAATGATGGATAAGGGAGCAACGGGAGTTGTGTGGTTTACGGGGGAGGAAAGGGCCCTGATCCCCTTCATTGGCTGCAGCTGGGAAGACTGTTTAAAAGAGCAAACGGCACGTGGCAAAGTTGCTGGAAGCAAAGCGTGAAATTATTCTGGTTTGTCAAGTCTCATCTGAGTTCTGATGTCCTCCCAAGTGTGTGTGTTTCGTTATCCTTTTGACGTCTTCAATCCCTTACCCTGCCCCGGCTCAATAACTGCTGCAGCGGTCGTTTGTGTTGCTTTTTATTTGTTTATATGTACTTTTGAGCTCAGACGGAATTTCTTCCCTTTGAAAACTGTTCCAGTCCATGATAACTGGACACTGGGGGCCAAGTTGGAGGAATTAAAGGGACTTTACCTATTTTTGCGACTTTGTTGCTTTTGTGCCCTGCCCCTTTGGGTCGTCACAAAGGGGGAGGCCACCTGTTCTCTGAAGGAGACAGGACAAGAGACAAGAATCAGGGGATGGAAGCCAAAGCCACCTAGAAGTTGTGGGTTCTCCATCACCGGTGGTTTTTTCCGAAGAGATTGGACAAGGGTTTGTCTTGAATGGCATTCTTGCCATGGGCAGAGGGTTGGATGAGAAGACCTCACCGGCTCTGTTCTTCTGCTCAGGTTACGGCTTAATGGGACGGCTTGTTCACCCCACATACTTCTCCTAACTCAGCCAACACGGGACTGCAAAAGCCTAGAAAAAAACACGCGGCTTCTCCCTCCCTCCCTTTTTTCTGCACCGACCTCGGTTATTTTTGTGCGCCCGTGTGTGTGTGTGTGTGTGTGTGTGTGTGTGTGTGTGCCTTGCCTTGCTTTAGCAGAGCTCCCAGAGTTTGCTCTCTACCCGTTAAGAACCTTTTCTTACTCTTTGTTTTCCCCCTATGGCATTAACATCACTCACTCACTAGGGTGGCTTTGGGGAGGGGAAGGAGCGGGGGGCGGGGGAGAGAAAGCAAAGGAAATACATCACGAACCAGGGGAGGGAAGAAGCACGTTCCCCGAGAAATTTGCATAGCCCGCTTTGTGCCTGGATGGTATTTAGCAATCAGCCCAATTAAATAGAAACACGGCGGCTGGTTCAGCACATGCTTATCCAAGTCAGGGAGAAATAAAAGAAGAAATAAAAACCACCAGGAATTGTTAGGCTTGGTCAGTTTGGCTGATTTTGTGTGTGTGGGGGGGGGAATCCATTTGTTGCACTGAGAACCCCAAGTTTGCTCCTCTACTCATGACCAGAATTGACCAGAATTTCCACGGCTGAGTAAAGCAGTTGTTAAGTGCCCCGTTTTATGACCTTTTTGCTATAATCGTGGATCACTGAAGCCATTAAGTGAATCATACCGTCATTGAGTGAATCTGGCTTCCCTCCTGACTTGGCTTGTTGAAAAAGCCAGCTGGGAAGATCGCAGAGGGTGATCCCCGGATCCCAAGGCACTAAAACCATCATCAATACATGCCGGTTGCCAAGGGATGGGATTTTGGCTCCTTTGGCCGTTAATGCTTCGACGGTCGTAAGCATGAGGACCGATCGAAAGTCTTTTTTTTTTTTTTCAGTGCCATTGTAACCTCACATGGGTTGCCCCCCAAAATGGCTGGAGGTTGAGGGCTACCTGGAGACCCATCCTTTCACTCAGTAGGAAGAACAGGGTCTGGTTAACATTGGATGGGAGACCACCCAGAAATCCTATTAAGAGTTATGGCTAAACTGGCAAATATTTTCTTTTAAAAAATCTGGAAGAAGTCTATGGCGAAACTACTTCAGTCTTGTTAGTAAGGAGACACTGAAAACTGTGCAAAACTTGACAGTGCCCTGCCTTTTCAACAGAGGGCAACTTTACAAGAGATTCTCCTTGGTAGAATCAACCCCACCAAGCAACATTCGCTTAATTTATTGGAATAAAACAAAGGGGATTTCCTCGTTTTTCTTCCTTTGCTTTTAAATATTCAACTGATAGTTGTTTGGGGGGATGTTTTCCTTCTCCCCCAGTTGATTGTCTGTTTGCCTCCTCTTTCTCCACCTTTTTCTCCTCCTCCTCCTCCATCTCCTCCTCTTCTTCCATCTTTTTCTCCTTCCTTCTCCCTCCCTCTTTTCCTCCCTTCCCTCCCACCCTACTGTCCTCCATCCCTTTTTCCTTCCTTCTTTTTTCCTCCATTCTCCTGCCTCCCTTTTTCTTCCTTCATCTCTCTCTCTCTCTCCCTCTCTCTCCCTCTCCCTCCATGTACTCCATCCATCCATCATCCATCCATCCATCCATCCATCCATCCATCCATCCATCCATCATCCATCCAAGCTCTGCTTTGGGGAAAATAATTAAAAGAGTCTTGGGCTGCATTTTGTTTTTCAAGTTGTTAAATTATTGGGGGGTGTGTGTGGCATCTCCATAGCCACCCACCCACCCGCCGTCCCCCAAAGGGCGGACCCCAGTCCGGGAAGGATGTTCCCCGCCCCCCCTCGCCCCAGCCCACCGTCGCCAGACCGACCCCTTCCGAATTTCTTTGGGGAACTTCGGGGAGGGGCCGCTCCTTCTCCTGCCCCCTCCCGCTCCGCCTTTCTTCCTTTGCGGATGTGGAAGGGGGGCAATAGGAGGAGGGGGGGTCGGCAGCGTTGCGTCCCGGATCGCTTTGAAAGTCAACAACCCAACCAGCGTCGCCGCCTCCGCCCCCCCCCCATTTTTTTTTTTGCATGGCTCCCGGGACTCCGCTGGCACGCGCCCCCCCCCTTCACACACACACACACACACCCTTTCTCAGAGCTCGCCCCCACCTTCCCGCGCCCCGACTGCGCTTTAAATAATTGATCGACTCGATAAATAATGAATCGCCAGTTTCCTTGCGGGTGGGGGTGGGAGGGGGGGCTGTTTGCTGCAAGCCTGCCGCCCCCACCCCGCAGCTCCTTCTCGCCTTACTTTCTCCTAATTTATGTATTTATTTATTTACTCTCCGAGCGCGCGAGGGTGCGAGCCGCGGTTTGCTGGGGGGGGAGAGTTAAGGGAATTGGGGAAGGAAAGGAATGAGGACGCTGCGGGGAAATAAAAAGCCTTTTTCTTTCTTTCTTTCTTTCTTTCTTTCTTTCTTTCTTTCTTTCTTTCTTTCTTTCTTTCTTTCTTTCTTTCTTTCTTTCCCTTTCCCCTGACCTCCTTTTCCTTTCTTTCCTCTTTCCATCCCTTCGTCCTTTTTCTTTCCCTTTTCGTGCCCATCTCTCTCCTCCCTCCCTTCCCTGACTTCAGCATCCTTCCTTCTCCCTCTCCCTCTCTCTCTCTCCCTCTCTCCTTTTCCCTCTCTCCTTCCTCTCCTTGCCCATCTTTTCTCTTCCCCTCGCCCACCTTTTTCCTCCTCTCAATCTTCTCCCTCTCCCCCTCCACAGCCCCGTCTTCCTGTCCTCCTCGCCTGGCCTTCTCTCTCTCTCTCTCTCTCTCTCTCTCCCCCTTCCTTTCGCTCCCCCTCCCTCCCTTTTCCACCTAAAAAAAAAAGCAAGAAAATCTAGGCTGCTTCTCTGTGCTTTCGCTGTTCTCTGAGCTTCCCCTCCGCTTTCGCACCCACCTCTCTCTCTCTCTCTCCTTAGTCTACCTTAAAAAAAATCCATGCTTTTTTGGGGGCCTCCCTCGCTCTCTTTCTCCACTTTGGCTTCTCCGTCTCTCTCTCTCTCCCCCTTCTCTCCCCTCCCTCCCAGCCTTGCTTCGTATTTTCTCCTGGTTGCCTTCTTCTCTCTCTCTCTGTGTGTCTCTCCTCCACCCCCGCGCCCCCCCTTTTGCACGCATTTTATTTTTTTGGCATGCTCTCGCTTTCTCTCTTGCGCGCTCGCTCTCCGCCTCGCCTGCTCCCCAGCCCCCCTCTCTCTCTGCTTCCCTCCCCTTTTTTTCCCCCTTCCCGGAGAGGAGGTTGGCGCCAGGAGTCTGGAACTGGGCTGACAAGCTTTGAGTTATAGAAAAGGAGGAGGAGGAGGAGGAGGAGGGAGCGCGGCGGGAAAGAGTCCGGGCGAGAGAAGCAGCTGCTAGCGCGGATTTTTTTTTTCTTGCAGCAAGCAAGAAAGCGCACACCAGAGGCTGGGGAGGGGGAGGAAAGAGAGGGGGGTGGTGGGAGGGTTTAAAGGCAGGCACGCACAGAAAGCCAGAGGTTCAAGGCTCGCAAAGATCCGGCTTGAAATACTTGGCAGCCGTTCAGAAAAACCCATCCGGGGAGGATGCGCCGAGCTGCGCAGGCGGTTCTTTCGCTCGCCGCCCGTTCTCTCCGGCTCGCTTTGATTCTCTTATTTATTTATTTATTTTTTCCCCTTGCCGTTTTTTTCTCCTCCTCTTCTTCTTTGCTCCCCCTCCGTCCTCCTCCTCCTCCTCCTCCCCCTCTTCTTCCCCGTCTCTCCTTATTTGAAGGAGCCCGTCTTTCTCGGTTGTAGCAAAAACAACCGCGTTTTGGGTCAGCTTCAAGGCTGCACGGTGGTCCCAAGACTCTCTTCTCCTTCGCCTCCTTTTCAACCTTCGTCTTCCTCAGTCCAAAAACACCTGGACTAAGACCTGGCATCCTTCTTCCTGGTGCTTCATCGGCTGGACAGGAGCACAACTTCACATTCTGAATCCCCCCACAACTTGCCCATAACCCAAAGATTGGTGGACCTTTCAAGTTGTCCGCCTGGCATTGCCAGCAAAACCCGATCCTTCCTCTGCTTGGCCTAACAAATCTATTCTGATGATCATAGCATATAGAATAATAGAGTTGGAAGGGACCTTGGAGGTCATCTTGTCCAACCTCTGCTCAAGCAGAAGACTTTGTACATGTCAGACCAATGGCTTGTCCAGTTGTCCAGTCTCCTCTGGAAAGCCTCCAGAGATGGAGCACCCATAACAGATAACAGATAATCAGAGTTGGAAGGGACCTTGTAGGACATCTAGTCCAACCCCACCCACCCAAGCGGGAGACCCTACACCATTTCTGACCAATACCAGTCCAATCTCTTGTTGAAAGTCTCAAGTGATGGCGCTCCCACAACTTCTGAGGGCAAGCTCTTCCATTGGTGGATTGTCCTCACTGTCAGAAAGTTTCTCCTTTTCTCCTTGTTCAGTTTCCATCCGTTGTTGGCCTTCAGGTGCTTTAGAAAATAGCTTGACCCCCTCCCTCCTCTCTGTGGCAGCCCCCCAAATATTGGAACACTGCTATCCTGCCTCCCCTGCTCCTTCTCTTCCCTAGACTGGCCAGGCCCAGTTCCTGCAACCGTTATTCATATATTTTGGTTTCTACTCCCCTCATCATCCTGGTTGCTCTTCTCTGTACTTTTTATAGAGTCTCAACATCTTTTTTATAATGTGGTGACCAAAACTGGATGCAGCACTCTAGGTGTGGCCTTACTAAGGCTTTATAGAGTGGTATTAGTACCTCCCTTGATCCTGACTGTATCCTTCTGTTAATACAATTTAGGATTGCATTAAATTTTTTGGCTGCTGCTGCACACTGCTGGCTCCTATTTAGCTGGTTGTCCACGAAGACTCCAAGATCCCTCTCCCAGTTACTGCTATTGAGCCTGGCTTCACCCAGTCTATATGGGTCCTTTTGGTTTTTCTTGCCTAAGTGTAGGACTTTATTTTTCTTCCACATTGGATTTCATGTTGTTAGATACGGCCCAGTGTTCTAGTCTGTCAAGATCCATCTGGATCTTGAGCCTATCTTCTTGGGCGTTGGCTATTCCTGCCAGCTTAGTATCATCTGCAAATTTGGTAAATTCCCCTTCTATTCCCTCATCTATGTTGTTAATGAAGATATTGAAGAGTCCTGGGCCTAAGACTGAATCTTGTGGCACCCCACTGCTTCCTTCCCTCCATGTAGACCTAGACCCATTAGGGACTACTCATTGGAGGGAAGCCGTTCGCCTGGATAATTGTTCTTACTGCCAGAAAAAAAACCCAAAACCTTAGTTATAAGTTTGGATCTCTCTTCCATGATCTTCAAATCTACCCGTTACTTAGAGAAGCATCTCTGCAGAAGCATCGCCCTTCTAGAGAGGAGACATGGTGGAACCATGAATAAGATCCCTATGAGCACGAAGGTGGATCTCCTCCCAACACGGCAGAAGAAGAAGAGCGGGAGAGACATGAGAAGATCGGTAGTCCTTGACTTATGACCACAACTGGGAGCAGAATCTAAGCAACCCAGTTTGTAATGTGAGCCGTGTCCAAGTTTACGGACTTTTAAGTGAACCAGTCATTAAGTGAGTGATGCACAGTCATTAAGAGAATCCTCCTTCCTCCATTGGCTTCGCTGGAAGTTGGCTAACAAACGACCATTGCATCACACACACACCCCAGGAAAACCACAACCGTCGCAAACACATGCGGGTTGCCAAATGTCCAAATTTTGATCCCTCCGTGACGGGGAGGCCACAACGATTCTTACACACGGGGACCGGTCATCGTTCTCTTCAGTTCCATTGTCACTTCGAACACTCGCTAAACGAATGGTTGTTACGTTGAGGAGAGCCTGCAATGTACTACCACGCAAGGCCGGATGGATGCCCTTTGGTGCCGTTGTGGAACCCTGTGGCTTGTCCTTGCGGAGCTGACTTTGACGTGTCCAGATGGCTCCCTACAGGCCGGGCATGTGGAGTTTAAAGGACGGTTTTGTCTCCAGTGAAAAAGAGCTTCCCCTTTTCATATTCCAATCGCTCTTTCCCCATCCACCCCCTAGACTGATTTGCACGTTCTTTCTCTCCCCCCACCCCGCTCCTGCTGCGATTTTCTTTCTTTCTTGTTTTTTCCCCCAAGTTTTTTTTTTCTTTTTTCAATCCAAGGCACACGCATGCCACCCCAGTAAAATTACACCAAGAAGCAAAAATCAGTGGCTTGGTGACGGGAACTCTCTTGGGGGCGGAAGGCTTAATTCAAATATTTGTGGCACAGATCTAGCTAGAACATCTGTGTGTGTGTGTGTGTGTGTGTGTGTGTGTGTGTGTGTGTGTGGAACAACACAGGGAGGCTTCCTTATGAAACCCCTCGGTGGGATTTGGCATGGGGAGTAGGGCGAGCGGAGGAAAGGAGAGGAAGGAGTGCCATGAACTTTCCACTTTCTTTCTTTCTTTCTTTCTTTCTTTCTTTCTTTCTTTCTTTCTTTCTTTCTTTCTTTCTTTCTTTCTTTCTTTCTTTCTTTCTTTCTTTCCCTTTATTATTTTTACAAACACTCCTCCTATTTTGCCCACAATATCAACTCTGTGAGGCAGGTTTGGCCGAGAGGCAAGGACTGGTCCAAAAGTCATCCAGGAGCTTTCGTGCCTAAGGTTGGGACTAGAACTTACCATCTCCTGGTGATTGGCCCAAAATCACCCAGCCCAGTTTTCATGTCTTAAGACGGGACTAGAACTCACCGTCATGAGTTGTGCTCATGGCTGACTTGCGGGGGGACCCATATTCACACTCAGACCGCGCCAAGGCGGAGGCAAGGGAACGACACCAAAGGGCCGCCTTCAAGGAAGGAACCGCAAAGAAGAGATTTCAAGGCACCCGAGCAGCCCCGAGCAGCTGCAAAGAGGCGCATGGGGGAGATGTTTTCCCAAAACCGAATTTGGGGAGCGGGGGGAGAGGCAGGTGCCCTTCCCTTCACCTGCAGAACGAAGTAATTCAAAAGCTCCCACGACTTGGAATTCGGAGGCCCCGGAACTGAAGCTTCTAGGACAGCGTGGGAAGGCCCCAGTGGTGGGGCTATTCTAAGCCGCTTCGGCTCCAAGCACCTAGCAGTTGGTGCTGTGGCTTCCCACCGCCCAGCGGCTTTGTTTTCCATCCATCCCTCTTTGCAAAACTCATGCCAGGGGGCTCGTGGTGGAACAGCGAGAGACCAGCATTCAGGTGCCGATGTGGTGCCGACGACGTGGCGTTGCCATGCCGATGGGGCACCACTGGATGCTGGCAGCAGGCAGAGGGAGAAGACAAGGGGCACGGTGGTAGAAAGACCAGCCTTCGCTTCCAGCTGGCCGGAGAAGAGCTCTTCGAAGCTGGGAGCATGGGGGAGGTAGAAAGCTTTGGAGAACCAGCCTCTCCCTACAAGAGCGAAGAAACCCAACGCTTAGCAACTCCAAAGAAGGACCTTGAAGGCTCTGAAGCTGTCAGATGTTCCACCAGGATGGTTGGAGGTCCTTAACTTCAAAGGTTGAGATGCAGCTGCCAAAAAAAGCCAACCCGATCCTAGGCAGCATCAACAGAGGGATAAATATCAAGATCACATGAAGTGTTAGTTAGAAGAGAGGGTCAACTTATCCAAAGCATCTGTGGGTAGAAGAAGCGGCAATAGATGGGAGCTTCTCCGATGGAGAACCAATCTGGAGCTAAGGAGACATTTCCTGACAGTGAGAATAATCATTCAGTGGGAGACCCAACCTAGAATTAAGAAGAATTCTATTAATTCCACAACGAATCAGTGGAACAGTTTGCCTCCAGAAATTGTGGGGTGCTCCGTTACTGGAGGCTTTCAAAAAAGAGATTGGCCAACGATTTGTCCGGAATGGTATCGAAGTTTCCCGTTCTTTTGTGTTTTGTAAGTCAAAACCTGTCAACAGCGAACAAAACGGAGTTTCTGGACCTTGGTTGATTTGCACATTCTAAAGGGTCAGCAGTGACCTATAGTAACCACATGTGAACCAAGATTAATTTTCCCTGAAAAATTCAGATTTTTTTTACAAATATTGCAAATTAGTTTGGCATTATTTTTTTATAATTAGCACAATTTCAGTTAAAAATGTTTATGTCCTTGAAAATAATGAAAAATGCTTTCCGTTATGGGTAAACATTTGACTGCAAAACGGGCAGCATATAAATTTAATAAGCAAACAAATTATGGAAACAAAACGGTATTCTTATGTTTGAAAAAATGAAGACAAAAATATAAATTGTAAAGCAAACATTAAAAAAAAACTTCAGTCAAATGTGTCAATTTATGAACACGGAAAGCTAAGAAAAAAAAAACCCTGATATAATCTCAAAAGGTAAAAATGAGAAGAAATTAAGATCAGCATTTTTATACATTTCTAATAAATACACCTAATTCTATCTAAACTAATAAACTAATGTTACTGGTTATACCAAATTATTCAAGGCTGTAAAATGACAACAGCCAATTCAAACTCTGGTTTGAATGTCCAAAGTTGTGAGTATCAGAATCAACAATTTTAGTTTCACATCTACCGGGAACGAGGGCAAATTAAGTAGAAAAAGGATCTTGATATAATAGTGAAGAAAGTGAAAATGTAATCAGTGCCTGGTTTTTGTAAAGTGTGCTTTGGAAATTGCTTTCAAAGGAGAAGAGGATTTTTATTGATGTGGGGTGTCTTTGCACTATGATAGGGACGCGGTAACCCAAACGTGTGCCAGACCGAACAACTAGTGGGTATAAATGTGAAACAAACATCAACAGCAGAAAATAAAATTAGCATTGCACGTTTACACATCAGGATATATCTGCACCTACAAAGATCAGAAAATTCTGCAAGCGGCGGCTTTCTGTGGGACAGTCTGTGGACGTGAATGTTGGACTTTTGAAGAGCTAGGATGAGAAGCACGTTGAAGCCTTAGAACTCTGGGGTCCCATGAACCACCAAGAAATAAAAGAAATGGATCGGAACCAATCAATTCAGCGTCCTCACTCAAGGCACAAAGGACCAGGCTCAAATCATCCTACTTAGAGACACATAATGCAAAGAGACCTACACAGCTCTCTGGAGGAGATACCGAGAAAGGTAGAAGAAAGAGAAGAAGACAACCAGCAGCAAGATGGATGGACTTGGTTGTAGCAACGATGAAGGTTCTGTTGGAAGAGCTGAAGGATCAGGTTGGAGACAGATCATAATGGAGAAAACGTCATTAAGAGTTGACCCTAGTTTCATAATATACAATCCATTCATCTACCCACCTACTTACTCACCCATCAACATATCCATCCATCCATCCATCCATCCATCCATCCATCCATCCATCCATCCATTTCCCTAAGTCATCCACCTACTCTCCCACCCAATCCATCCATCCATCCATTTATCCATCCATCCATCCATCCTCCACCTACCCAGTCCATCCATTTCTATCTGGGGAAGCCATTCAATTTCTAAATATGTCCATGTTTAGGTGAAAGGAAAGAGAAGAAGAGGATGACCAGCTGCAAGATGGATGGACTCACTTGTAGCAGTGATGGGGGGGGCAGGACCAGACTGGGGACAGCTCCTCCTGAAGGAAATTTATCTAGGTGCTCACTGACACCGTCTCCAGGGAATATAATCTGTCATAATGAATTCTCTTCCACCTCCAATGCCGGTCAGAAGCTTCAAGAGAAGATTGGAAATAAATTTGCCAGGCGCCTTGCAGAAGAGAAAGGGGGAAAAAAGAGAATAGGGACCATTGGGTAATGTTTCAAATTAGGAAACCAAGACTAGGAGTTTGGAGAAAGGCAATGCAGTGAATTTCACACACAAACACACAACCATATATTTTTCTGCTTGGAAACAAATGTTGAATGCAAAACCCCCTTTCATTAAAAAGAAATGGCTGCTAGGAAAGCAATGCAGGGTAATTTTTCTGCCTGGCAACGTTTCCACCCCGTTCGTTCCTTCCTTTCGGACCGTCATGCACCCTATTATTAGCTGCCCTGTGGCTGAATGCGGATCTAGCCACAACGGAGTCTGTTTGGGGCTCAGAAGGACCAGCTTGCGTGGCTAACTTCTGTATCCGTCTCTTTCTTTTTCTGTTGTTCCTCAGACGAATGGTGCCATTTTCTAGCTAGAACAGGAGTGGGCAATTAATTAGGGACTACATGAGAAATTGGGACTGTGGTGGAGGGCTGTGAAGGCACAGAGGGACAAAACTCAGTCAAGTAGGAAGGTTGAAAAAAAAAATACAGGTAGTCCTTGACTTACAACAGTTCATTTACTGACCGTTAGGCACTGAAAAAAACAGACATGACCATTTTTCACACCGCCACAAGCAAAGTCAATGGGTTTGCTTTAATGACCCATGATTCGCTTCGCCCACGGCAGGCAAAGCAAGTCCTAGCCTCAGATGTCCGCTCGTTTAACAACTGCCTTGCTTAGCCGTGGAAAATTTTGGTCCCCCATTGCGGTCGTAAGTCAAGGACTCTGTGTAACTAACGCTCCGCGTAATGTGTGAATGCGGATGTTAGGTTCTCCCTGGACTCCGTTGAAAGGCTTAATGTCTGAACACCAGCCAGGATGGTTGGATCCTGCTTGCGGTTGAGGAAGGGAGCGGATGAACGGAGGGGGGGGCGCAGGGGGGAGAGGAAAAATTCAGGCTAGGAGGTTCGGTTCTGTTCCGGCTCGCAAACCCGTGCCCAGGAAGATGGGCACGGAGGAAGGACTCCCTCGGCCTGGCGTTTGCAGCAGGACTGGCATTCACACCCGCGATCGGCAGCCTCTGCAGTGCCTGTTTGGGAAGGGGGGGAAAAGGGAGCGGAGCAAAGGGGGAGGACGGGAGGAGGGAGGGGAGGGGGTGGGGTGGAAGGGGAGCGAGTGGCAATGACAGACTAATCCCCCTTGAGTGCCAAGCCTCATGAATATTAATAAGGTGGTAATTAAAATGCAGGGACATAGCAAGACAAATGCAGGCGCTGCCTTTGGTGCGCTGGGAATGGAGAGGACTCTGGCAGGGAGACAGGCAGGCGCTTCTTCTTCTTCTTTCGTCCTCCTTTCTCTCTCTCTCTCTCTCTTCCTCTGCTCTCCTTTCCCTTTCTCTCTCCCTCCACCCTCTTCTCCCTCCCCTGATTCTGTTTTCTCCCTCCTTCTGCCTCTCCCTCCTCCATCCTTTCATCTTTCCCCTTCCCTTCTTTATCCATCGCCCACCTTCCCCTTCCTTTTTCATTTCCCCTTCCTCCTTCTCTTTCATCTCTTCCCTCCTCCCTTTCCTTCTCTCTCTGTCTCTCTCTTCCTAGGAGCCTCCTTTCATTTCTCTCTTTCCATTTTCCTTCCTCTCTGACTCCTCCTTCCTCCTCTTTTTTCCTCCCTCTTTCCCTCTTCCTCCCCGTTTTCTCTCCCTTTTCTCTTCCTTCTTTTCCCTTTGCCTTCCTTTCCTCCCTTTCCCTCCTCCAAGTAGAAGAAGGATTCTACTTCCAAAGGGGCGAGGGTCTCTTTTGCTCTTTTCTCGCCGCCCCTCAAATCTTTGGAGCTGCAAGCTACATATTTCCCCCTTTCACCCCGCTGCTCCTTACAAGAGACCCTCTCAGCTGCGTAAAACCCAGTAGGTGGTGGCTGAATTGGAGGTTAGGGAAGACCCAGGGGACACAGCATAACAAAGTTGGAAGGGACCCGGGAGGTTCTATAGTCCAACCCCCTCCCCAAGACAGGAGGAGTTCTTATACCACCCTGAACAAATGGCGGTCCAATCTCTTCTTAAAAACCTCCGTTGATGGAGCCCCCACAACCTCTAGAGGGAAGCCGCTCTATTGATTAATTGTCGGAAAATTTCTCCTTAGTCCCAGGTTGCTTCTCTCCTTGATCAGTTTCCATCCATAATTCCTTGTCTGGCCTTCAGGTGCTTTAGAAAATAGCTTGACCCCTTCCTCCTCTCTGTGGCAGCCCCTCAGATATTGGAAGGCTGCTATCATGTCACCCTTGGTCCTTCTCTTTGCCAGACTAGACATTCCCATTTCCTGCAACCCATGGCTGGGAGTATTTGTCTGACCTTCTGAATCCTTTCGGAAGAAGCATGTCGTGGGGCACGCTCACAAAATGGCAGCATGAACTATTAGACAAGTAGCTGCAGAATTCAAGTATTTCTGATGGAACCATTGCACCCGCGAAGTAAGTCGAGACGACCTAAAACCGCCTTGCTTAGCAACAGACATTCGGTTTCCCAACTGCGGTCGTAAAACGAGGACTACCTGTACTTGTTAAATTGCATAACCAGCGTTCTGTTGTTCATTGCAAGATGTGGATTTTATCTGGGGTGAGCAGAAGATAGCTTTTCCTCTCTTGAAGCAGCGTGAGCTAACTCTGTCATGTAAAAGAAAGAAAGAAAGATGGGAGGGAGGGAGGAAGGAAGGAAGGAAAGAAAGAAAGAAAGAAGGAAAGGAAGGAAAGGAAGGAAGGAAAGAAAGGAAGGAAGGGAAGGAAAGGGAAAAGGAAAAGGAGGAAAGAAAGGAAAAAGAAAGGAAGGAAAGAAAGGAAAGAAAGAAAGAAGGAAAGAAAAATGGAAAGAAAGAAAGAAAGGAAAGAAAGAAAGAAAGAAAGAAAGAAAGAAAGAAAGAAAGAAAGAAAGAAAGAAAGAAAGAAAGAAAAAAGAAAGGAAAAAAAAAGAAAGAAAGAAACAAAAGGATTGCTTCCCCACCCCCCTCCGACTGGACTTCTATGACTCACTTCCTGCCAGAGAATTAGTCTGTTCCTCAACCTTCTCATGACTTCTCAGTCTCACAGTCCTATTTTCCAGAAAGCAGGACAGTTTTATCCCTTTTTTGTTTTCTTTTTTTAAAGCCCTTCTCTGAGATCTGAAGCTCTCTGCACCACAAGCCTCCATGGTGGGAAAAAAAAAATCCCACTCCCTCTCATTCAGCATCACTCAGGCCTCCTCTGGACCTCTTGAACTTTGGAAATGTTATCTTCGTGATTTGGAAAAGGCTGGGAACTTAAAATCTGTAGCGTTGGAGAAAACATAAGCTTATTTTCCTTGAAGTTCTCACTTGGTTTGGGGCAAATGACCTAGAACTAAGAAGAAACTTCCTGACAGTGAGAACAATTCATCGGTGGAACAACTTGCTTCCAGAAGTTGTGAAAGCTCCAACACAGGAGGCTTTTAAGAAGAGATTGGATAACCATTTGTCTGAAATGTTAGTTTTCCTGCCTGAGCAGGGGGTTGGACTAGAAGATCTCCAAGCTCCCTTCCAACTGTTATTCTGTTCTTTTAATTCTGTTCTATCCTTGTGATGGATGGCACCATAACTTCTCTCCCCAATTTCTCTGCCTGGAGTTTGGAGGCAGAATTTCACAAGCGCTTTTGTGTTTTGCCGAGGAGAAAACCAGCAAAGTTTTTTTTTTCAGCCCCGAATGTTCTTCAGATGACTTCGAGCCAATTTTTTTTTTTCCTTCCTCTTCGCTTATTCGCAGCAACCAACATCCCTGGAGTTCTTAGGGAGGAAAAAAAAAAAAAAAGCAGAATCTAAATTTAATCAACCAAGCAACTGACCTTTAGAAAGCAGAGAAGTCAACTCAAGAGTTGGGTTCGGACAATGTTGTTTTTTTAAACCATGGTTCTCCAAACAAGCCATGGGAACCGAATTCACGTATAACGTTAAGCCTGGTTTTAAAAACTACAGTGTCTTGATACATGCGACCTGTTCTTAAATGAAAAGCAAAGAAATAATATTATGGTTTAAGGAATTTGGGATCAAAGCTTGGACCTTTCCTTACAAATCGGGGTATGGGGATAACCTCCCCCCTCTTCTCCCACAGACAACTGTTCCCCCTTGGATCCCAACTGGGGAGGAGAGGGGCAAACCCCATCCAATGCAGCCCCCAATGGATATCGATCGGTAGCATATGCTGACAGCCAAAGCCAATTGCAGGAACTCAGAGATTTCTTCATCTCCTGACTTGCTTCAATATCCAGCCCACCATGCGTCATGAGCTGCTCCTTCCAAACGAAACCTCGGTTTTGGTGACTCATCTGCCTCTCTGCTTGCAAGACCTTCTGGTTCTCGCACACACTTGCACCAACGACACGGCGGGGAAGCTAAAAATGGGGGCTGTGTGCAGTTTCACACATAGGAGGCAGGGAGGGTGTAGACACCCATAACTTTGCTCACGAGTCACTTCTGAGCCTGCTGAAGCACCGTGGTGGGGCCTCTTGGAGAATGGTGGGACCGAGAAGAAGGTCATTCAACATCGAAGACTGAAAATCTGAATCTGGATTGGAGGGGGGAGGCTTGGAGTGGCAGGCTCCAGATGTCTCACTTTTCAGCTTCGATCGGAGCGGCTGAAAATTAAGGACAGATGTTTAGCCCAACGCCAGCCATCCAGTTGGAGGTCTAAAGAGATGCTGAGATGTTTTTCCACAAATGTCGGTTCTTTCCAGGCGTTATGAAAGCTGACTTGTTCTGCAACTCCGTTCCCCACCCGATCTCTGAAAGCCAAACCTTGTCAGTATGTGAATGGGAGACCACAAGGAGATGCCGAGATCATAGTTACCTTGCGAAGGAAAGAAGGAAGGAAGGAAGGAAGGAAGGAAGGAAGGAAGGAAGGAAGGAAGGAAGAAGTTATAACAATCATATTCTTGCCAAGATTTGTTTGGTGCCATTTTGAGGCTGTAACCCCACTCCCCATGGTCACATGACCAAATTTGGGCACTTGGCAACTGGCATGTACTTATGACAGTTGCAGCATCCCTGAGTCACCTGATCGTCATGTGCGATCTTCGCAGCCTGCTCCCAAATTCAATGGAGAAGCCGAATTCGCTTAATGACTGCATGATTCAATTAACATTTGCAGGGATATGCTTAACAATCCCGGCAAAAAAGAAAGAAAGTCATAAAATCAGTGTGGCTCACTGAACAACCCCCTTGCTTAGAGCCACGGTGGCGCAGTGGTTCAAATGCAGTCCTGGCAGGCTACTTCTGCTGACTGCCAGCTGCTGGCAGTTCAGCAGTTCGATTCCCACAGGTTCAAGGCTGACTCAGCCTACCAGTCCTTCCGAGGAGGAGCTGTATTGTTGGGGGCAAGAGGGTGACATTGTAAACTGCTTAGAGAGGGCTTTAAAGTGGTATATGAGTCTAAGTACTCTTGCTATTGCTCAGCAAAGGAAATTCTGACCCCAGTTCTTGTCGTAAGTCGAGAACTAGCTGTGTGATGCATAATGGAGGCTCAGGGAGAACAGACTAGGCCAGGGGGGGAAGGTCCAACCAAGAGGGGGGGCTCCAACTGACCCCGACAGTCCAACCAGAGGAGGACAAAGCCAGAGCTTGGCCCCTTGACCAAAAGGATGCCTGAATCAGCACCTTGGAGAGCTCCACCAGCCCAGAGATGGGGCTCCCTTGCCTTGTTGTCTCAGCAAGGACCCTCAGCCCAGTGAAACACCCCCCCACCCTCAATTGGCAGAGAGGCCCTGTGGTGGCTTAGCTCCACCCCCATGGATGGGTGAGGAGGCTCTTAAAGGGCCATGGCCTTATTTCCCCATTCAGATCGTGACATCATTCAGTCAAGCGCTCCGCCTGACCAACCTTGCAGGCTTGTGGCTACGAACCTCGAGGAAGCTGCCCTTCTTCTTGGAAGAGCTTCCCTTTCTTCCCCTATTTAATTCCTTCAGGTACTTTTCTCTCCCCGTTGTCCTTGCACCCCCCCGTGGAAGGCCGTGAGCCTGTGGTTGAAATGAAGCCAATGGCTGTTAGGCGTTCACGCCGATGAACTGGTTTCGAGTCGCCTTGGATGAATTCTATCAATTGCTCCCTAATCCTTACCAGCGCTGAGCCATGCCCTGGGCATGACCTGGCTTCCCCCAGCCATGGGGCAGAGGAGAAGACTCCCCATCCAAAGCTCTTTCGAACCTGCCCTGCTCTGGGAAAGAGTGTGAAAGGCAAAAGTTGGAGCTCTTGGAGGGAGGAAAGTGGCCTTGGATGGAAGAGCCAGGCTGTGTTCCACAAATACCAGTGTTTTGCTCAACGTCAGGCTGCAATTCAGCCACAAGACAGAGGAATGGGGCGGTTGAAATGCAGGCAGCGCTCAGCCTGCAGGATGGAGGTTTCTAAGAGAGGTCCGGTTTGGGGCCGTCAGACCAGCCAACCATCCATCCCGCCTGGCGGGGAAAAGGTTAAATTCCTTCCCGGTTGAACGGGCTAGCCAAGAAGCCTGAGCATCTGAGCTGGCTGGGAGGGGGGAAGAGGAGGAGGGGGAGGGAGGGAGGGGGAGAGAGAGGGAGGGAGTCGAGACAGAGGAAGGGCTGGGGGTTGAAGGCAGCAGAGTTTATTCTCAGGGGCTCTTCTGAAGGGAGGGAGTGGGGTGGGGGAGATGAAACCGCTTCCCAGAAACTTGCATTTATTTTTAACCCAAGGAAAGGAGGGAGGGAGGGAGGGAAGCTGGAAAGAGAAAGGAGTTTGCTGGCACAGGGTGCGCAGTTATGGAGAAAAAACATCCACTGGTAGAGGGAGAGGCTGGGGAGGGGGAAACAGAGGCTTAGGGGCTTCAGGCATTACCAATATTAACAAAATAACAGAGTTAGAAGGGGCCTGGGAGGTCTTCTAGTCCAACCCCCTGCTTATACCATCCCAGACAAATGGCTATCCGGTCTCTCAACAGAAGCTTCAAGCCTGGCCAACATTCTCCAGGGTCTTTGGAGCGCACGGCCTCCCATCCCCCTACTCAATATTTTTAAAAGGTCTGAAATTCCCAGGAGATGGAAGGGAGAGTCGACGAACGGAAGGTCACCGAAATCTATAATGATCAGGGTTCCAAGGAGAACCCGTAGAATTCAACGCAGGTCGAAATGAGAGGGGTACCGAAGCACCAACATGATCAAAGGGGGCTGCGTGAATCTCCATATTTTTTTGGTTTATCTCCGAAAGTGGTTGGGGGCATCGGGTTAATTTGCTTTCTCCCTCTCTCCGAGAAAGGAAATGAAGACAAGAGACTTTTATTTATTTGCACTCAAAGCAAGCAAGAATCCCAGTGGCTAATTCCTCAAAGGCTTCAGAAGTTGCAAAAAAATGGGGGGCGGGGGGGCGGAGAATGGCCCTAAGCATGGCGGCTGCAGCCAATCCGTGCTTGGGAGGCATGGCCTAGTTGGCCAAGTCAAAGTGGTAAGTTCTGTCTCTCTGTCTCTTTTGCTTGGAGGACTAGGTGAGCCATTGATTGGAATTAGAGGATTCCAGACCTGATGGGCAAAGATCCCTGAGCATGACTGGGTCTGTTTAGGGCTAAATCTTAACCTCCTAAGGGAAACCTGATGAGGTCCACTTGCCCCCTTTGGTCTCCCCACAATGCACTCATCCACTCGTTGACTCAGTTTGAACACCTTGTGGGAACAAGACGGGAGCTGTCATGCCCCTGTCAGAATTTGATTTGGAGGGGGAGGCCGAACAGATGACAGGGAGTGGGAGTGTGGCTCCGTTGGCTGTGGAAGAAACTGGGGAAGGGCACAGTCCGGCTGGGCAGAGCCGGGGAGAAGTAGAGCAAGGGAGAGGAAGACCCAGGCCCACCCGCTCTTCATCCTAGGGCACGCAGGGAGGAACGGAGAAGTTGGAACAACGTGAGTTGCATGGCTTATGAGGGAGGAAAGGGCCCTGATTCCCTTCCTTAGCTGCAGCTGGGAACACAGTGTTTAAAAAGGAAAGCTGCGTGCAGCAAAATTATTGGGAGCAAATAGTGAATTTATCTGGTCTCATCGTGGCTTATCTGTGTTCCCTGCATCTTCCCAACTGTGTGAAGTTTTGCCATGCTTTCAAGTCTGAAATTCCTTCTCCTGCCCTGTCAAACTGATGACTGCAGCTTATATTGTTTGGATTTTTAGTTACAGTTTGTATGCACCTTGTTTTGGACTGAATTTCCTCCACTTAAAGGCTGTTCCTGGGAGAGTTTTTCTCCAGCCGAAGGTAACCTGGACATTGGGGGCAAAGTTGGAGATAATAAAGGGCCTCTTCTTGCTTATTTGACTGGGTTGCCTTTGGGCCACGCCCCTTTGGGTCATCACAGGAGCCTATTCTCCAAAGCACCTGAAGGCAGGACAAGAAGCAATGGATGGAAACTAATCAAGGAGAGAAACAACTTAGAACTAAGGAGAAACTTCCCAACAGAGAGGACAATTAACCAGTGGAACTCCTTGCCACCAGAAGTTGTGGCTGCTTCATCACTGGAGGTTTCCAAAAAGAGACTGGCCAACCATTTGTCCGGAATGGTATACTATTTTTTTTCTTGTGGGGCTCCAAAGTCCCTTCCAACTCTATTATTCTATGTTTTAGCTCTACATTGGCACCAGATAAGGGCCAACAAAGTTCACAAGGGCTTGGATCATTTGTGGCAACAGAACAATTCTAAGCTGAAGACTTGCTTAATGCCTCCTCCCTTCAGGTCTGCTCCTACATTTAATATCTTTAGAGAGCTTGTTTTAACAGCAACATCAAAGCCTTCAGCAATTATATTCCACGAATATTCAGAGATCTAAAATTGTCCTTCAGGTTCCCAACCCTAATAATTGGAAATGTTCCATTTCAATCCTCCTTCCCCTGTAAGTTCTCCTAAATTTTCAATCAGGTTTTTTTTTCCCCTCCAAGCTCAACTCTCTGTGACCTATTATTTTTGGTCTTTTTTCATCAGGATGCAAAACAAGAAAAATCCAGTAGGTGGTGCATAAAATATGAGTAGCTTAGCAAAAAATAAAATAAAAAATAAAAATTCCAAAGCTTTCTGAGCACCGAATCCCTCGTGTGCCTTGACTGTAGATTAGGCTGAGCGTGAACGCGAAGCTTCTCCATCAAAACCTGATCTTGAAATTTCTTGGGCTTCTTAAACCACTTGATGAGTCTTAAATGTAATTTGGCGAGGATTGTTGAAGCGGCTGACCATGGAATGATATTGGTTTCCAGTAAATTTTATATCAGGATATTTATTTATTCAACAAGGTAAGGGACACAAATATCGCAGGAATGAAGGTTAGCCGAGAAGGTTGGGCTGAAGTTTGAGAGGATCCCCTCAAATTGGATGTAGGAGATAGCCAGGCTCAGACCGAGGGAGGCATCAAATGCATTATGAGTCTCGAGTATTTCGCGTCCACAAGAGATCTAATCCCCACCCACTTTGAATTGCACTGACTCTTATTTACCACCAGTTTGCTTCGCCCGTTAGTAGTTGAGATTCTTTGAGAGAGGATGAATAAATCTTTGCAATAAATCTTTGTCGTCGTTTGAACTACCTGGATCTCCTGATGTCTTTGGCGCTCGATGTCACCGGAGAATATGGCAGACTCTCTCTCATGTCTTAAATTTATAGAACGTAGAATTATAGGATGGGATCTTGGAGGTCTTCTAGCCCAACCCTCTGCTCAAGCAGGAGACCCTAGACCGGGGGTGTCAAACTCGCAGCCCACGGCCAGATGCGTCATATGCTGGCCCCGCCCCCACCCAGTTTACTGCAAGGGGGGGAGTCCCAATGCATCACGTGACATCACCATGACAACGCAAGTTTGACACCCCTGCCCTAGACTATCTTGGTCAAATGGCTGTCCGAAACTGTCCTTCCTCCCTTCTCCTTCTTTTCTTTCTTTCTTTCTTTCTTTCTTTCTTTCTTTCTTTCTTTCTTTCTTTCTTTCTTTCTTTCTCTTTCTTTCTTTTCTTTCTCCCCTCCCTCCCTCCCTCCCTCCCTCCTTTCTTTCTTTCTTTCTTTCTTTCTTTCTTTCTTTCTTTCTTTCTTTCTTTCTTTCTTTCTTTCTTTCTTTCTTTTCTTTTCTTTTCTTTCTTTCCCAGCCAAAATGGCAGGCAGGCCCTGGGTGTTTGGAGCTGCTGACAATAATCACTGGAGTCTAGACAGTGTCTGGAATGAGGTGCACAAAAATCCTCGCGGTCTCCTCTTTCTGCAGCTGAATTCCACGCATAGTCCTATGGTCAATTCCTCCTCCTCCTTTGGTGCATTCATGGATTTTGCCTGCATTTATCTTCCCCGTTTCCTGCTTCTTTCTTGGTCTCCCCCTGACATTTTTCCTTTGGGAATTGATGGGGGCTTGTGCAGGGCCCACACCCGCCTCCCCTTCCTTTCTCCTCTGCTCCCTCTTGGTCCAATTTCAAGGGTTTTTTTTTCTTTTTTCTTTTGGAAAAAGCCTCAAAATTTAACTCTCAGTTGGGCAGGAAGTAGCCTCTTTGGGGAATTCAGAGCCACGCAGCACATTTTCTTCATAGCTGAGTTTACCAGGCAGTCAGCAATAAAGAGGTCACATTTGCTTGAAAAGGGAAGATAATGAAGAGACATTATAGAATAGAATAGAATAGAATAGAATAGAATAGAATAGAATAGAATAGAATAGAATAGAATAGAATAGAATGAAAACGAAATAGAACAGAATATAGAATAGAATGAAGAGTGAATGGAATGGAACGAAATGGAATTGAACAGAACAGAACAAAACAGAACAGGACAGAACAGGACAGAAGCTTAGCCACTGCAATGATTTGCTTAACAACTGACAAGAAAGGTTGTAAAATGGGGCAAAACTCACTTAACAACTGTCTTGATGAGCAGTAGAAATTTTGGACTCGATGGTGGTCATAAGTTGAGGACCACTTGGGGGAAAAACTAGAAAAATGCAGACTATGAAGGCAAAAAAAGCAATCCGACACAGCCATGGTCCAGCAAAATGTGTGTGCATCATTTTATCAGCTGTGCAAGAGTTTGTGCAAAGATGCATGTGTTAATCAATCTTTTAATTAATGTTAAAACACTTTTCCGGCTTGAAATTTTTATTTTTTATTTTTTTTAAAAAAGTCCCTGAAAAACATCAGTTGAATAAAAGGGTGTTATTTCACTCTGGCTCTGTAACCAAGTTTTTTTAAACAAAAATAGCTGAGGAAAAAGCTGGATTCTTCCCCTAACCCAGCAGTGCAAGTTAACATGCTTTAAACTAGGGTACCTCCAATCTCCTCCCTTCCAGTGGAACCCCAGGAGACTGGTGGAAGATGGGATGAATTCAGATACACAAGGATAGCTTCCTCAGGATCACACCCAGTCCTTCCCTGCCCCGTGGGTAGCTTTTACATTTGCTGAAACACCACATCAGGGTGGGGAAAGGAATTTGAGGAAGGGAAGGGAAGGGAAGGGAAAGGAAAGGAAGGGAAGGGAAGGGAAGGAAAGGAAAGGAAAGGAAAGGAAAGGAAAGGAAAGGAAAGGAAAGGAAAGGGACACTCAACAATAGTCTCAAGAGTTGGGGAAGAAGGTGGGAGAGGAAGAGGAAGGAAGGAAGAAAGGAAGGAAGGAAGGAAGGAAGGGGGGAAGGTGATACTCAACAATAGTCTCAAGAGTTGGAGGAGAAGGAGGAAGAGGAAGGAAGGAAGGAAGGAAGGAGAGTGTAGTGTGAAGATGTAAGAAGGAAGGAAGGAAGGAAGGAAGGAAGGAAGGAAGGAAGGAAGGAAGGAAGGGAGGGAGGGAGGAGACTCAACAATAGTCTCAAGAGTTGGGGAAGAAGAGAAGGAGGGGGACTGATGCTCTCTGAGCATGATTGTTTTCTTGCAAACATTTCATTACCAAACTAGGTAGTATCATCAGTGCTAGGAGGTAGGGGGATTTGGTAGGAGGAGGAGAACTTATGATCAGTCCTTGCGCTTAGCAACTAGCTCCTATTTACAACAGTTGCATGGCAAAATCCACGGGGGAAGCCAGTTTTGCTTAACGGCCACTCAATTCACTTAACAACCGCCGCAATTCCCTGAATAACCATGGCAAAAGAGGCATAAAACCAGGCCCAACACCTGCGATGCCCCTGCCTTGCTTTGCCACGGCAACTCTGCTCCCCACGGTGGTCGTAATTCAAGGACTCCCTACTGAAGCTTTCTGCACCCCTAGCCAGGCAGAACGGTCAAGAAGAAGGGCGGTGGTGCTTTCTCTCCTCCTCCTTTCTATTCCTCTCCTCCCTTTCCCCGACTCCAATTCTCTTCCTTTCCCCTCTCGGAGTTCAAAATTAGCCAGGAATCAGAGCTGGCCCTGAAATGAAGGCTCGTGTCGCGGGTTGCAGAGAAATCCAGGTTAGTTTGGAGGGTTGGGCCGCCTCCCTACTGCAGAGTGAAAATCCAGAGGTTTCTTTGGACAAAAACAGCTGGCTGAATAAGACCCGGTCCTTTTCCCCCCCGTCCCCCGCTTTATCCAAGCCTCCCTCCACCCCGTGGCTTTTGGAAGTTCAAAAAACCCCCCAGCCTTTCAAAATTCAGAAGCCGAAATATAAGCCAGCCTCCGCTTTTCTTAGAAATCGGTTCAGCGAAGGTCTATTTGGGGTAGCGCTGAGCCTCATGCGGGGTAGAGATAATCCGGAGGGCACCCAGGGCCTTCAGGGAAAGCTCTTCGCGTTCACCCCTCGTCTCTTCAGCATCTTCAGCTGCCGGAGAACCTGCCTCTCTGGAGAGTTAATTAAAAAAAGTAAAATAAAAAGCAACACACAGACACACACAGACACACAGACACACACACAATCTTTATATATCCATCATCTGCATCTTGAAAGATGCTTGGTGACTTGAACATCTCTTGAGCATTGATTTTATTTAAAAAACAACAACACACAGAGAGACACATTACAAAAAAAAGAAAAGCTATTTTTTAAACGTATAACTTGCATTAGGGTTCTTGTTTTCCCCAATGCAGTAACTTTATTTAAAAACACACACACACACACAATCCTCTTTGCAGGTAAAAGTCTTTGACTTACGACCACAACGGAGCCCAACATTTCTGTTTCCTAAGCGAGACAGGTGTTCGGTGAGTTCTGCCCCGTTTTACGACCGTTTCTTGCTCCCGTTGCTAAGCGAATCACGGCTAAGCTGTTTCGTGGTTCATGGGTGGAGTGGCTTGCTTTCAGAAGGGGCGGGCGCTCCCTCTGTCACTGGAGGTCTTCAAAACCGGTCATGGCGGGTCAACCATTTGACCAGGAGGCTGTAAGGTCTCCTGCCTCGAGAAGGGGGGTGGTTTGGAAGACCTCCGAAGTCCCCTCCAGCCCTTCTATGTTCAAAGACTCAGGCGAGGGAACAGTCTGGTCAAGATCTAAGGAGAAAACGAACCCCAAAAGTAGAGCAGATTCCAGGATCCCGTCGCCTTGGGCTGTGCTTCGTGTGTGTGTGTGTCTGTGCCTGTGTGTGTCGGGTGAGAGCTCATTCTTTCCACGGGCCAGACGGCCTCCCTCCTCTCCCCCCCCACCCCCATCTGCCTTCCCCCCCACTTCTATTTCCCCCCCACACACACACGTCTTCCCAAAGGCTCTTTTTGTTGAGGTCTGGGGGAGAGAAAAGAGGCGGAAGCTGAATAGAGAGAGTCTCGGGCTCTTTGGCTTGCAAATCATGCCCCGAATTGAGATCCCCTATTGAGATGCTTGGCTTCTGCCAAGAAGAGGACTACAGATCCCATCTGCTGGACTGCCAGAAGGGGTGGGGTGGGGGGAGGAAAATGGGAGGAAGAGTGCCTCCCAGAGGGTGTGTGTGTGCTGCAAATGGTCCTCAACTTACGGCCACAACTGAGCCCGTCATTCCCACACGCTAAGCGAGCCAGTCATTTAATGAGCTTGGCCTCATCTTTACGACCTTCCTTGCCACGGTTGTTAAGCGAAGCCCTGCAGTTGGTAACGGGGTTGCTCGGCGCATCTGGCTTCCCGGTTGACTTTGCTTGTCCGATGGTCGCCAAAGGGAATCATGTGACCTTGGGACATTGCAACTGTCATAAGTACACACCAGTGGCCAAGCTTTTGAACTTTGATCACATGACCGTGGGGAAAAAACTACCACAATTCACTTTTTTTCAACATTCTAGCTGTTTGTTGCGGACTACCTGTAATTTTATTTTAAGCTCCGTCCTGCTGACTTTGATTGGGCTGCCCTAATTTGCTGCCTGCTTCTAACTAAGCTTGGATGTTCCTTAAAACATAACTCAGCGAAACCTGGTTGATAGTTGGAGGGATGGACGCAAAGGAGAAGTTATAAAAGAATAGGACAGAATGGAAAGTCTATCAATGCCAAGAAAAATTCACAGGCGGTCCTATAGATTCAGTTTGAGGAAATCTTGCAGGGGGTCCTTGGCTTATGACCACAATTGGGATGGAAACTTTGGTCACTAAGCAATGCAGTCATTATGCCAACCATCACATGACCAGGTCTGTTTTTTTAAATTATTATTATCATTTACGTTCTTTTGAACTAAAATTGGGAAGATAATATGAAAGACAAGGATAACTGGGATAAAATAACTCATCGGTGGAACAATGATAATTATTAATAATTTCTTCTTGTTAAACGGGACATGATTGATTGATTGATTGATTGATCAACTCTTTGATTATATGCTGTCCAGTTGGTGTTGATTCTTTGCAGCCACACAGATTTTTTAATCAATCTGTCTCCAATATGGCCCTTCTAAAAGTAATTGGTAATGATAAGGAAGGAAGGAAAGATTGGGGACTGAGAGGGAAGGAGGGAGGAAAGAGAAGAGGGGGAAGGAAGGAAGGAAGGAAGGAAGGAAGGAAGGATAGGGGACAGAGGGAGGGAAGAAAGAGGAGAGGGAGAAAAAAGGAAGGAAGGAAGGGAGAGAGAGAGAGGGAGGGAGAGACCGTTAAGACTTGCAGAAGAGATTACATTGTCCAAAGATTGAAGGACATGTGAGGAAGAAACTCAAACTAATATCCCACCCATATTTGTTTTGTGCAACACAAGACAGAGATTTTAATCTGCTATTTGGGATTAGGAGCCAGTTTGGTAAACCAGACTAGAACCCAGCAGAAGGTGAGTTCTGGTTCCATCCTAGGCAGAAAAGCCAGCTAGGGCCAGTCTCTCACTCTCCATGCAACCTGCCTCACAGGGTTGTTGTTGTGGAGAAAACAGGAGGAGAAAAGGAGGATTGGATATGGATGCTATCTGTGGTTATTTATAAAAAGAATAAAGGTAAGGGGTGGAGAGAGTGACAGGGAGAGAAACAGGTGGTAGATAGATAGATATAAATATAGTCGATAGTAGGTAGAGATAAATCGATGATAGAGAAGATAGACATAGATAGATATAAATATAAGATGATAGTAGACAGAGATAAATCGATGATAGATAGATAGATAGATAGATAGATAGATAGATAGATGATAGTAGAGATAAATAGATGATAGATAGGATAGATATAAATATAGAAGATAGAGTTAAATAGATGATAGATAAGATAGATAAAAAATAGATAGAAATTAGATAGATGATAGTAGACAGAGATAGATAGATAGATAGATAGATAGATAGATAGATAGATAGATAGATAGATAGACAGACAGCTAGAAGAAATAGATAAGGAGATTAGAGATAGATAGATAGATAGATAGATAGATAGATAGATAGATAGATAGATAGATAGATAGACCAATTGATTGATTGATTGATTCCAGGCCCTTTTGGAGAGCGGAGAGTAGCCTTCCTTCTGAATCCCAAAGAAGGGAGGGTCTCCCGCTCCATCCCCACCCCACCCACCCCATCCTGTTGCAACAAAGGGAGGTGAGCCAGGGAGGCAGGTGGGCACCTGAGGGCTTTTTTGGGGGCGGGGGCTTTCTTTGGAAAGAGGCTGAGCAGCCCAGAGACTCCCCGGCAGGAGAGCAGGGAGGCAGCGGCGCCTCGTCACCCAGACAAAAGATCAATAAGTAATTTCAGCACAGCAGCCAAACAGGTTTTTTTCCGATAATTGTAAGGCAGCGAGTGGGGAACGAAGCCGGCTGCTCGCTAAACTGCACCCGATCAATCCCCTCCACCACTGGGGCATCCAGAAAATTCATTTTTTCTCCTTTCCCTTTCGCTCCCTCTCTTCCACGCGCACACGCAGACACAAACACACGAATGCACGCACGCACACCAGAGGCCCCAGTATATTCCCACAACCGGTGCACACGGAGAAAGGGCTCCTGGCTTGTGTGTGTGTGTGTGTGTTGGGAAAATACACACAAATACACAACCGGTCCCAGGAACAGAGAGCAAATGGTTCTCCGGAGATCTACTCACTGCCTGTGTGCATCTCAGGCAGGGTGGAAGGTTTACAGAATACAGGATAACAGGGCCTGGAGGGACCTTGGAGGTCTTCTAGTCCAACCCCGTGCTCAAGCAGGAGACCCTATGCTATCCTGGTCAAATGGCTGCCCAGTTCTCTTCTTGAAACTCTCCTGTGATGGAGCACAGGACAACTTCCGGAGCCAAGCTCTTCCACTGATGGCTATTGGGTCTCTCTGATAATCTCCCCTCCCCCCATTACTTCTTGTCCAGAATAGAAGGCAGCATAATAGAATTGGAAGGGACCCTTGAGGTCTTCTAACCCAACCACTCCTGCTCAAGCGAGAGACCCTATATCAGGGTCACCAACCTTTTGGACCTCAGGGACCACCGAACTCATCATTTTAAATCCCGCAGACCAGAGACCCTGGGAAAAAACCCCCCAATAGTCTGCAGGAAAATTCCCCACCCGTTTTCCTACCGGTCGATCCTTCTTTATTGGGGATCACAGGATACCGTCTCCAGCTCCGTTTTAAGGGGGAGAGAGAGAGACTTTTGGCTTCATGCAAGGAAAGCAGCAGAAGCAGCAGAAGTCTTTCTTTCTCTCCCCCAAACTCTACCAGAAATGAATCTTTGCCGGCGCAGCCTCTTGGGGGCAGGAGGCCTTGCAGGGTCTCAAAGATTCATTTCAGGTGGAGTTTGGGGAGGGAAAGAAAGACTTTGGCTGCTTTCCTTGCATGCAACCAAATGAAGAAGAAGAGGCGGAAAGAAGCAGTCCAGTGGCCAGGCCAGGAGCATGGGGCAAGTGGGGCAAGTTCCCCCCACCCGCCCTTTCCCCCCTCCCCTCAATACCCCGTGTTGTTCGCAGTGTAAATGCCACAAGCCTTGTGTTCCCGCGCAGCCTGGATTAATTGCTTTGAGGGTGACATTTCCCTGCGAACCACTAAAATTTCTCGTGGACCACCAGTGGCGACCACAGCCCTATATCATTCCAGACAAAACCTACCTTGTTGGAGCACCCATAATTTCTGGAGGTAAGCCATTCCAGGTGAATAGGAACTGTCTATTGGCATTTTGACTCTTTCTGACCCTCCACTCGCATGCATCTAATATAGGTAATCCAGGACTTGCTAACTATTCATTTAGACACCGTTCCAAGTTACAAGAGTCCAGAAGAAAAAAAAGCGACTTATGGCGGTTCCATCGTGGCATCCCCACGGCCACGTGTTCAAAATTGGCAACCGGCATGCGTTTATGATAGTTGCAACATCCCCGGTGTGTGTGTGTGTGTGTGTGTGTGTGTGTGTGTGACGCATTCACTATTTGCAACCTTCCCAGCCAGCTTCCCCTATGTCGAAGGCGGGGTGGGTGGGTGGGAATTCTGGGAATTGAAGTCCGTACCTCTTACCTGGCTGAGAAAGAGTGGTTTATGTTCTAAAGAAAGGCATCCTTCCTCTTTCAAAAGATGCAATTGACTAGACCTCTGGAATTGACACCGATTAACCCCAGCGGCTCTTACAAAGACGAGGGGATATTTTATATAAGACCATATCGCGTTCTGGCCCTGAGAGGTAAATTGATCAGATTAAAAGGTGGATTTCATTCCACAGAGTCTTGGCCCAAGGTGACCTCTTCAGTGGGTCAATAGATCTCCCCCTTTTGCTCTAGTTTTGAAACATTTGGATGGGTCGATCCTTCCCTCCCCTATTCCCCTACCTAGTCCTCCAAGAAAAAGAGAGGCTGAGAAAGAGCAGCTAAACGGACAAACCTCTCTAGGGATACAACTCAGTGTCAAGGCGCCCCTCTCAACCACTCTACTATATCATTGTATCAGAAAAGGGGGGGTGGGATGTTCTTTCAGATTTTCTTGTCATATTACATAGAATCATAGAGTTGGAAGGGACCTTGGAGGTCTTCTAGCCCAACCCCCTGCCCATGTATCTTGTGGTGTAGGGTTTCCCGCCTAGGCAGGGGGTTGGACTAGAAGACCTCCAAGATCCCTTCCAACTCTGTTATTCTATTCTATTCTATTCTATTCTATTCTATTCTATTCTATTCTATTCTATTCTATTCTACTCTACTCTACTCTACTCTACTCTACTCTACTCTACTCTACTCTATTCTATTCTATTCTACTCTACTCTACTCTACTCTACTCTATTCTCTAGTCTAGTCTCGTCTCTAGTCTAGTCTAGTCTATTAATTTTGGGTTTTGTGTGTGCGTGTGTGTATGTGTATATGTATATATATATACGTATATATGTTATTCAGCTTTGTTCGGGTATTTTCCCACGTCACTGTAGTTGTGCTTTTAATACAATGATGTGGGAAAATACCCGAACAAAGCTGAATAACATACATGTAAATACCCGCGAAAACTTAAGAAAACAAATATGTATATATGTATATATATGCATATATATACATGCACACACACACACACACACATACATATATACAGTTATATACAAATATATAAATATATAATAACAAATATATACAATTTATATATACATAGGTATTTATTTATTTATTTATTTGGGGAGTGACATATATATATATATTTGGGGAGTGGTCCTTGCTGGCCTGCATGTCAAGAAAAATAAAATGCCATCCAATGCGGTGACTAATCGTTTCTCCCCTCTGTATTGGCACCTTTAACTTCGACGCTTTGGGATGTGACCAGGTCCTGCAGCCGCCGACAGAGCTGAGCGGCCCTCGGAGATGGATCGCTTCACCTGCAGTTCAAAAGTTCAACTCAGATACCGAACCAAGACAAAGTGTCTCCCTTCTAGGGCTCCTTGGATGAAAAATAGCCTTCCAGCTCAATCCTGGGACCGAAACGAGGCCTAATCAATATAATCTCGAGCAACTAATATCTTAGCTTGGAGTAAGCCATAGTTCTTCCTGGTGACAAGCCCTTGAACACCGTCTGGTGGAATAAAGCAGTGACCTCTGTTTTGTCCCCAAACTGCCACCTGCTCCAATATTTCTGATCAAACAATTACCGGGAAAAGACTTCGACTATAATGCACAAGGCACGAGCATTTTCTCCTCCGCCTTCAGAAAACAGACCGGGCAGATGGAATTCAGAATAACAGAGTCGGGAGGCACCTTGGAGGTCCTCTAGTCCAGCTCCCTGCTTGAGTAGGAGATCCTATATCCTTCTGGACAGGTCTCTTTGAAAGCCTCCAGGAATGGAGCCCCCACAACTTCTGCAGGCAAGGCAGCCACCCTGATTCATTGTTCTCACCGTCGAGAAACTTCTCCTTAATTCTAGGTTGGATCCACTCTTCGCTAAGTTTCCATCTGTTGCTCCTTCTCCTGCCCCTCAGGTGTTTTGCAGAAGAGGCCGATCTCTTCTTCTCTGTGACAGCCTCTCAAATATTGGAAGGCTGCTGTCATGTCAGAAAACGAATAGCATTAACAGAATAACGGAAGGAACCCCGGAGGTCTTCTAGCCCATCCCACTGCAGGGGAATCTATGTCTTTTCAGACAAAAGATTGTCCAATTTCTTCTTATAAAACCTCCAGTGTTGGAGCATTTACACCTTCTGGTGGCAAGTTGTTCCACCGATTAATTGTTCTCACGATCAGGAAATTCCTCCTTAATTCTAAGTTGTTTCTCTCCTTGATCGGTTTCCATCCGTTGCTTCTTGTCCTGCCTTTTAGTGCTTTGGAGAATAGCTTGACTCCCTCTTCTTTGGGGGGCAGCCCCTCAAATATTGGAAGATGCTGCCACGTCTCCCCTAGTCCTTTTTTTCTCTAGACTGACCAAAACCCAATTCCTGCAGCAGTTCTTCATACGTTTTATCCTCCGGTCCCTTAATCCTCTTTGCCGTTCTTCTCTGCACTCTTTCCAGAGTCTCAGCATCTTTTTTTGATATCGTAGCAACCAAAACTGGAGGCAGAATTCTTCCTTACCAAGGCCGTATCAAGCGGTCTTAACACTTCCCGTGATCTTGATTCCATACCTCTGGTGGCCAAGGCGAGAATTTGATTTTATTTTTTTTAAATAATGATGATGATTTTTTTAAAAAAAAAAAAAGAAAAACGGGGTTCAGATGTAGGTCGTCCTTGACAAAGAGAACCGAGCCACATCTGTATGCATTATTTGAACACCGATTCCTAATCCATTTTGGTCAAAAGAGACTTGCAACCTGGCTCTATGGTGGAGAACAAATTGAGAGTGGGGGCTGCCATAAATCTCCCTGCTCCTTCCTTGGCTCGACCCCCCCCTCTCCCCGTCAATAGGTTGTATATCTCTGCCACCGGTCCACAAGAGCCCAGCCAGAGTCTCTCCCTGGAGTGCCAACACCTTTCTCTGTCTCTCTCTCTCTCTTTTTTGCAAATCTGGGTTTCCAGTATGATGCGAAAGGGGGACCATTTGGGCGTCCCAATTATGGAGAGCCGAGCAGGAGACATTGGAGAGGAGAAGGTGGGGAATTAAGGAAGGCAAGACAACCGTTTCTCCCCCCCTCTTCCCTCCCCACCCTGCCTCGAAACCCACCATAATAAGGAACTGAGACTGTCAGCAAAGCCCAAGACTGCAGCCTCAGCACAAATTTTATCGGGTCAGCCAAGCAAAGTCATATTCGTTTGCTTCCCTTCAGCAATAAAGGAGCCGTTCGGAGGAGGAACACAAGAGATGGGGAGGCTTCAAAGAAAGGCTTGTTCCACCCCAAAAAACCACACACACACATACCCCTCCCCATTCCTTCCCTATCAAATGAGGCTAATCGGCAAACCAGCAAATGAGCATCTTAGTTAAGGAGCGAAATTTCTCCAGAGAGCCATCCCCAAGGGGATTTGGAGCTAGCTAACGGCAAGGGGGAAGCCCCACGAGGTTGGCCAAAGTGAGGAGAAGCAATCAAGAGCAACCATGGCTTTGTATCAAGGGACCCTAGAGATCTTCTAGTCCAACCCTCCGTTCGAAATCCATGCCAGACAATCTCTTCTTGAAAACCGCCAGCGAGGGAGCTTCTCCCACAACTTCTGGAGGCAAGTTCTGCTCATCACAGGTTAACAATCCTTTGTTCGGTGCCTGACGTTACAACGGCTCTGAAAAAAGTGACTTACGACTGTTTTTCACGGTTAAGTAAGGCCACACCTAGAGTACTACTGCATCAAGTTTTGGTCACCACATTATAAAAAAGACGTTGAGGCTCTAGAAAAAGTGCAGAGAAGAGCAACCAGGATGATGAGGGGACTGGAGACTAAATCATACAACAAATGGTTGCAGGAACTGGGCCTGGCTAGTCTAGTGAAGAGAAGGACCAGGGGAGACAGGATAGCAGTCTTCCAATATTTGAGGGGCTGCCCCAGAGAGGAAGGGGTCAAACTGTTTTCCAAAGCACCTGAAGGCCAGACAAGGAACAAATGGATGGAAACTGAACAAGGAGATATTTAACCTGGAAACAAGGAGAAACTTTCTGACAGTGAGAACAATCAACCAATGGAACAGAAGTTGTGGGAGCGCCATCACTTGAGACTTTCAAGAAGAGATTGGACTGCCATCTGTCAGAAATGGTGCAGGATCTCCCACTTGGGTGGGGGGGTTGGACTAGATGAACCAGAAGGTACTTTCCAACTCTGATTATCTGTTATCTGAAGGAAGCCATATTCACGTTTAGCAACCACGTGACTAACTTACCAACTGCAGGGATTCACTTAGCTGTGGTGAGAAAATGTTGTAAGTCGAGGACTGCCTGTAGCGATCAGAGAGGCCAGTTAGTTTTCTTGTGGGGTAAAGGCAGAACAAATACATTCCATTTAAAACCCAGTTTTAAAAAGTTATGAAAACTGAAATTAAAAACAAAAACAAAAACCAGGGTGAGTTTTCAGGAAGGGCGTTAAGTTTCTTTCAACAACGGTACAAGTTTCCAGTCCCTGGTGAAGTTGAAAGAGAATTGGAAATAATAAACTTGATCTCTTCCAGTGTGAAGTGCAAAATTTGAGTTGTTTTGTCATATTTCAGCACGTGTTAATGAATAACAAGGAGTGGGGGGAAAGGATCTAAATTCTTAGTTTGTGGCAGTCTTATCTTATGTTCAGACATGTTAATTAATAGATGTGTTAAAATATGACAAGGAAAAAAAAAAGAATTAAGACTTTGCCTTTTGTGACAATGCCTTATTTTAGAGCAGTGTTTTCATTTTAAAAAAGTATCGGTGTTTTGAAGAGAAGTTGAGACAAGGCATTTCAGAATTCTTTGCTGGCTGGGCATGATGGGGTTTGTAGTCAGGCCCCGTCGTCACACAGGGGAGACAATTGGCTTCAAGGTGTTCATGATTTCAAGAACCCCCCAAAATTCACTTGCCTGGGCTCTTCTTCTCTACAGCTGGTCCTCGACTTACAACAGCGGCCATTCAAAGTTACACGGGCACTAAAAAAACTGACTTAGGACCGTTTTTCAAACTTAAGACTGCTTAACCGCTGCGACAAGGAAGGGTGTAAAACGGGACAAGGCTCATTTAATAACACCCTCGTGTAGCAACAGAAATTTTGAGCTTGTAAGTTGAGGACTACCTAAGAAAACATAAACTACACAGAACTTAACACCAGCAGTAAAGATTCCCGAAGTATTCGGCTTCCTTAAAATTGTAAAATAATTCCAGCTCAAATCTTGCTAGGAACAGATCCGGGAACTTGGGTGTGAACTGAACCATGAAAAGATAATTGGTAGCAAAACTGAACTTTAATGAAATGCATCCCTTTCCATGGGGGGGATGGCGGGAAACCCCACTACCTAAAATATTTTTTTTTCTTTTCACTGCAAAAATATAGCCACAACTATGATAGCAGTATTCCAATATTTGAGGGCCAAGACAAGAAACAATGGATAGAAACCAATCAAAGAGAGGAGAACCTTGGAATGAAGGAGAAATTTCTGAACAGTGAGGACAATTAACCAGCAGAATGGTTAATTATTATTTGTGCAAGATAACTGTGTTTTTTTTTAAGAAAAGCCTGGACGTCTGAAATGTTTGACCAGGTGGTTGGCCTAGGAGATCTCCAAGGGACCCTCCAGTTCTATTTTAATTAAAGGAGGAAGAGGAAGAGGAGGAAGAAGGGGAAGGGGAAGGAGAGGAAGGTGGAGGAAGAAAAAGAAGGAGAAGGGAAGAGGATAAGGAAGAAGAGGATAACTGGAGGTTTTTAAGAAAAGACTGGACAGCTGCTTGTCTGAATTGTTTGATTTCCAGAGGCCCTTCCAGCTCTATTTAAATTAGAGGAGGAGGAGGAAGAGGAGGAGCATGAGGAGGAGGAAGAAGAAGAAGAGGAGGAAGAGGAAGGAATGGCTGGAGAGGAGGAGGAGGAGGAGAAGGAGAAGAAGAAGAAGAAGAAGAAGAAGAAGAAGAAGAAGAAGAAGAAGAAGAAGAAGAAGAAGAAGAAGAAGAAGAGGAGAGGAGGAGGAGGAGGAGGAGGAGGAGGAGGAGGAGGAGGAGGAGGAGGAGGAAGGAATGACTGGAGAGACACTGGACCCAGCCCAGAAGTACCTCATCCAAGCTACCACAGCCTTTTCGGGGAAATGAAGGCTCCACAATTAATTGCTAGCCCCGAGGCTTCGTTAGCCACGGCCTTCTCTTGTGCCTCCAATATTCTGCACGCTGCCACTGTTGTACCCCCCCCCAACCCTGGGCTCCCTTGCCTTGTCATGCAGAAAAGGAACTGGGGGGTGCACATCAAGGCAAGGGGGGGGGCGCAGGCATAGAGGAGGCTGACCCATTTGTCTCGGCTCCAGGCCAGCGGTGGGGAGGCAGGCGAGGCCAGGGCTCAGCTGGGAAACTGCCTGTGGCTCTCTCTGCCAGCCAAGGTGCCTGTGCCTCTGTGTGTGTGTGTGTGTGCGTGGTTTGGAAATAGCTATATTTGTTGGGGACTGGATTGTGTGCAGGAAGCAGACGGGCATCACATGACAAGGCCAGTGCTGTAAACAAGACAAGCTGGATTAACCCTTTTTCCATGTGGTTTCTCTCTCTCTCTCTCTCTCTCTCTCCAGAAGGTTAGAGGAAGAGCTGGGTGCAAGGGGAAGGAAGGGAGAGAGGAAGGAAAGAAGGGAACAAGGAAAAAGGAAGAGGAAGAAGGAAGGAAGGAGGGAAAAGGAAGAAGAGGGAAGGAAGGAAGGAAGGAAGGAAGGATGGATGATGAGAAAGGAAGAAAAGATGAGGGAGGGAGAGAGGAAGGAAGGGAGAGAGGAAGGAAGGAAGGGAACAAAGAAAAAGGAAGACGAAGACGAAAGGAAGGAGGGAAAAGGAATAAGAGGGAAGGAAGGAAGGATGGATGATGAGAAAGAAGAAAAGATGAGGGAGAGAGGGAGGAAGGAAGGAGAGAGGAAGGAAGGAAGGGAACAAAGAAAAAAAGGAAGATGAAAGGAAGGAGGGAAAAGGAAAAAGAGAAGGAAGGAAGGATGGATGATGAGAAAGGAAGAAAAGATGAGGGAGGGAGAGAGGAAGGAAGGAAGGAAGGAAGGAAGGAAGGAAGGAAGGAAGGAAGGAAGGAAGGAAGGAAGAGAAAAAGTGACCAAGTGTGGAGAAACATTTCCCTAAGCTCTGAATAAGCAATGTTTAGTTCCTACCTCTAGGGTTAAAACTTAAAATTGCATTTTCCCCCCTCCCTTATTTGGAGAAGAGGCGAAAGCTGGAACTAGAAACAAGCGGGAAGTTTTGTCAATGCTTCTTTGTCGTGTGGTGCTGCTGCTGCTGCTGCTGTTGCACTCTTCCCTACACGGGTCATGCATTCATCTGAATCCTTTGCCCTTTGCACATTTGGATGGCCATGGTCCCCACAGGCTGCCCAAAACAACCAGGCATTCGTTTGCATGAAAACAAGAGGTGGTTCCTGCGTAAAAATAGATTTCAAGCACAGACACACACCGTGCATTTTTTAAACTGGAGTGGCTTGCATTGTAATGGTTTTAATTTCAAACAACCCAATGAGCAAGCAAGAGAGAGAGAGAGAGAGAGAGGGAGGGAGGGGGGAGAGAGAGAGAATTTTTGTCTTGCACAACCAAAGCTAAATCTGCCCCTGCATCACAAACTCATCCTCCGCTGTCCACAAACACGGGTGGGAGGGAACAAAATGGCTGAAATGCACCAGAAATTTGTTTCGAACTAGATCTTGATCGTGATGTTCGTGACCCAGCGAGACAGGGGGATAATAAGACCAGGGATTCTAGAACCCAGCAGCTCCCAGAATCCCCCCGTGAGCACAAGTGGACTTCAGCTCCCAGAATTCAGCGGTCAGCATGCAGCAGGATGGCTGGGGAATTCTGGGAGTTCAAGGGCACACAACGCAAAGTTGTTAAGATTGAGAAGCACTTGTGTGCTAGACCGATAAATCATTCAAAGTTGTATTTCCTTCCTTCCTTCCTCTCTCCCTCCCTCTTCCTTTCCTTCCTTCCTCCTTCCTTCTTCTTTCCCTTCCTTCCTTCTTCCTTTCCTTGCCTCCTTCCTTTCCTCCCTTCCTTCCTTCCTTCCTTCCTTTTTCTCTTTCCTTTTCTTCTTCCTTTTGCTTCCTTCCTTCATCCCCTTCCTTCCTTCCTGTCTCTGTCCTATTTCCTTCCTGTCCTTCCTTCCTTCCTTCCTTCCTTCCCTTCCTTCCTTCTCTGTCTCTGTCCTTCCTTCTCCTTCCTTTCCTCTTTCCCTTTTCCCCATCTTGCCTTCCTTTCCTTCCTCCTTCCCCTCTGCCTCTCTCCTCCCCTCCTTCCTTCCCCTCCCTCCTTCCTCCCCAGCCTGCCTGCTTGCCTGCCTCTACACACTTTATCCTAAAATATAATTGCTTGCCAAAGTTTAGGCAACCTATTTCCCCAAACTCCCCCTCCCAGCCTGACATTTCTGCAAGGGATTAAAGGCAGGAAAGGCAGCAAAAACAGGGCCGCTTCTGGCTCTCCAGTTTCTATAGCTGCGAGCAGAAAGCAGGCTGGAACAGCCGCAGGAATAAGCTGGGGACAAAAGCTGGTTTGTGCTCACGGCCGTTAATCTCGGCTGCAACACAACTTCACAAGGTCTGATGCAAAGCCTGGACGGCGCCAAAGAAGTGCGCTTGGAGCAGGCCTGGCTTGTGCCAAGGCTGAGTTTCCCCCTCCCTCCCTTTTTGCAGCCAGGGTTTTCAGTCCTTGCCTTGGCCGTTTTTGCATTCCCCCCCCCCGCCACCTCTTTTTAATAACAAGACGTTTGACTGGACGTCCCAGGGATACCTGCAAACACCTGCCTGCTTCCTGGCTTCTTGAGAGCTGGCGGCTCATCCAACAAGCCAGCTGGTTGGTCCAGTCCAGGCTTTGTGGCTTTTTTCCCCTTTAAGAACCTGACATTGGTGAAGGAGCTTTTTACCTGACATCAATGCGCTGACTGACTCCTTCCGCCGAGCCCAATTCACCTGGGAAGGGAGCAGAGAACTCACCGGTTGGGTTTCTGCCCTCCCTGGGAATGGATGGTGCATCTGGCTTGCGTTGCTTGGGAGAGAGGCACCGAAAAGAGCTTTTGGGAGGCGGGGGTGGATTTAGGGGGAAACGGGGATTTTAACAAGAAAAGCGACAAGAGAAAAACGGTTGTGTGAATCCGGCCAGCAAGCGTGTTACACATGGATGGCAGCTAGGAGGTGGAAGACGATTGGGGTTGGAAGGGACCCGAGATGTCCTGCAAACCATATTTTTCACCTGAGTAATTTGCAAAAATATGTGGACTTCAGCTCCCAGAATCCCCCAGCCAGCATGCTGAAGTCTTCCCTTCTCCAGGCCACATACCTTTCCACTATTCCTCCTCATATGCCATTCTCCACCAGTGTTTTCCAAACATGGTAATTGTGTGGATGTGTGGACTTCAACTCCCAGAATCCCTGGCTGGGGAATTCTGGGAGTTGAAGCCCATCCATCTTGACGTTGCCATGGTTTCTAGATCTTCTCTTCTTTTCTGGATGCGTTCCTGGTGGCCATTGTCCTTCATATTCCCTTGAAGCCACCATCATCTTTGAGATACACAAAGTCTTATGTTGGGTGTGTTGTAGGAAACCAGCCTGACCATTATCAAACCAGGTTAGGTCTAAGAACCTAACCACAAGTGCTTCCTAACAAGGATGGGATCCCAACGTTACCTGATTAATCTTTCAGAGCAGCGTTTCTCAACTTTCTTGACTTTTCAGACAAGAGGACTCCCAACTCATAGAATTCCTCAGCCATCACCATGCTTGGACTTCATCTCCCAGAATCCCCCAGCCCGTGCTCCTTAAGATGTGCAGACTTCAACTCCCAGCATTCCACATCCACCACGGTGCCTGGGAAATTCTGGGAGTTGAAGTCCACACATCCTAAAAAATAAAAAACAACATCCCCAAGGTTGAAGAAACCCAGATTTAGGGGTACCCTAGAGGGAGAAGTTGTCTTGAATCCAACTCAACGGGCCCACGATAGACCACGTCCACGCCGGGGCCTCCCTACCGTCCCAACAGGGGTGGGTGGAAGGCCCCGGGGCTTCTGAGAAGCAGATGGACACCCAAAGGGAGCAGGGCAGATTGGACAGGATGGAGGACGTGCTGGGAAGAAGGTGGTGTCCGTCCCAGTCCTGTTCCCCCACCCCGCCACCCCCATCGGGGGAAGAAGAAAGCTCTGCCCGGGACACAAAAACAGGCAGCTGTCTCGGTGTTCCAGATCACGGCGGCCTCCTCCGTTTCGGTCGGCCTGCAGCCCAGGCAGGCTCCCGGTTTTCCGAGGGAGGGAAAAAGGAAAATTGGCCATAGGCCAGCCATTAGCAATGGAAATTTCTTTTCCCACCCCGTCGGCAGATTTAGCCAGATTTTCTCTCTCGCTCTCTTTCTTTCTCTCTCTTTTTCCCCTCTCTCTTTCTCTTTTAACCTCTGTCTCTTTCTGTTTTTCTCTTTCTCTTTCTGACTTTCTTTCTCTCTTTCTCCTTCTGTATTCCTGTCTCTCTTTCTTTCTTTCTTTCTTTCTCTGTTTTTCTCTCTTGTTCTTTTTCCCTCTGCCTTTCTGTTTTTTCTTTCTTTCTTTCTTTCTTTCTTTCTTTCTTTCTTTCTTTCTTTCTTTCTTTCTTTCTTTCTTTCTTTCTTTTTCTTTGTTTCTTTCTCTTTCTTTCTGCCTCTCTCTCTCTTTCCCCCTGTCTTTCTCTGTCTGTTTTTCTTTCTTTTTCTTTCTGATTTTCTTTCTGTCTCTTTCTTTCTATTTGCCTGTCTCTTTCTTTCTCTGTGTGTGTTTTTTCTCTTTTTCTTTTTCCCTCTGCCTTTCTCTTTGTTTTTCTCTGTTTCTTTTGCTTTCTTTCTGCCGCTCTATCTCCCCCACCCCCCGTGTGTGTGTGTGCTTGTGTGTCCCCTACCCAAGCCACATCTTACTCCTCAAAACCTTGCTTGGAAAATGCCAGACTTTCCCTCTTTTTTTCCTCTTTTTTTCTGCCTCTGCCTCTCTGTTTGCCAGCAGATGGGGACATGGGAGACAGGCTGTGAAAATAACAAGCCTAGTTTAATTGAGGTTTCTTCCCCTGTTGATCCAGTGGCCAGAACGAGCCTTTTTAAAAGAAGACGTAAAAGAAATACTTTTACTTAATTCTGGAGGTCCCCAATTGTGATGCAGAGTCTGGTGGTAGGAGTGGGGGGGGGATTTGTGTGTGTCCCTTACTGGGTGGGGAGAATGTTTAATTATGTAAAGGGGGATAGAGAAAATAAATCAAATCTTCTTCCTTCTCACCTGTTGAAAAGACCTGTTTGGGAAAGAGAGGTGAGGAAAGAGAAGATGGCACCATCAACCAAGGGTTCAAGGGTTTTAATCAGCTCATTGCCAGCAGAAGATGCTTACAGTTCTTCTAACTGATTTTGTAAATAACCATATAGAAAAGAAACAATAGTAATGAGTTTACTTTATGTATCAGTGGTCATCCATCCATGTCTGATGGTCACATCTACCTACCTACCTACCTACCTGCCTACCTGCCTACCTATCTATCTATCTACCTATCTATCTCATCTTCTTCCTCAACATGTGTCCAGTTTCTTAGCGATTATAATCTAGTCTAGTGAAAAGAAGGACTATGGGTGACATGATGGTGGTCTTCCAGTATTTGAGGGGCTGCCCCAAATATTCTCCAACGCCCCTTCAGAAGGCAGGACAAGAAGCAACAGATGGAAACTAACCAAGGAGAGAAGCAACCTAGAACTAAGGAGGAATTTCCAGACAGGGAGGATAATTAATCTGGAACGAAGTTGTGGGGCTGCATCGCTGGAGGTTTTAAGGAGAGTCTGGATTTGTCTGAAATGTTATAGGGTCTCTCCTGCTCAAGCAGAGGGTTAGGCTAGAAGATCTCTATGGTCCCTTCCAACTCTGTTATTCTGTTATTGATGGTGAGACCGGACTCTTTAAAAGAATTTGCTTCCCAATACCTCCAAAGATTTTACTTAACCATTATCAACAAGATCATCCTGACAAAGCTTCGAATAAAACTCCTCTAATGTCACTAGGGCTGGTTTTCCCCTCTGCTACCATAGAAATGAAAATTCAAACCATCTCTGGACAAGAGAAAGTGGTCAGGGCCAAAAGGAAAAAAGAAAATGGAGAACAAGAATTAAGAACAAGAATCAAGGTGAGCTTTTTAAAAAAATCCTTCCATCATTTTTTCACCATCAAGAACCTGGAGTGACATGATAGCAGTCATCTGTTATTTGAGGGGGGTCACAGCGAAGGCAAGAAGTAACAGAAGCCCCTTCCAACTCTTGTTATTCTGTAGTCTGTATTTCTGGAGCGGCTCAGTTTCTAGGACAACTTCATTACGATTGCAAAATTCAAAATAACCAGCAGAGGTCAGCAAAGAGGCACCCGAAATCTAATTCTTGGCTGCCATCCAGTGGCTGTCTGTAATTTTACAGCTGTGATTTGAGAGCCTTTTAAATCCCGCAAGGGAACCTGGAGTATCTGTTGGGCCACCCCCAAATCTCTGCAGAGATTCCAGATAATCATTGAGGTCGTTTCCCCCCAGCCAGCCTCCTAAGCTCCTAGATCAATTGCTAAGCGCCTGCCCCATCGTGGGGAGGGACAAGACAGGGCAGGGAGAGAAAAATTGCCTACCTCGTGGTTCTCCTAACCTTCCTCTAGCGGGAGAAACACAGCAACTGTTTTGTATTTATCTGGTTGCTGGGAATTCACATGGGGTGTGTTTGCCGACCGATAGGTTTGGATGATTGGTGTGAAAAGCATGTGCCCAAAAAAACCCGAAGCAAATCTACCAAGACGTATTGGAGGTTGCCCCACTCCACCCCAGAATTAATTTGGGGACAGTCCTTCATCTGCTGGATGCTGGGTCTTTCCGCCCCCAAACACACACACACACACACACACACACACACAAACTTTTGTTATTTTCTTCTTCTTTTCCTTTCAACCAGAAAACCGGAATGGTCGACGCTACAGGCTTCAGCACAGGGATTCGGTCTCGCTGGCGCTTCGGCGCGCCCTTGGAGTGTGAGGAAGGGAGGGGTGGGAAGGAAGAGAATTGGAAGCCGGGGACCAAAAATAACAACCTGGCGTGGATGGCTGAGACCGGGGCCGGCCGGCCGTTGGGTCTCTCGGAGAGGAAGCGGAGTAGGGTGTGCATTGCCCCGTCGAAAGACCCTGTGAAAACAACAGAGGATGGGAGGGAACGGCAGTGTGTGTGTGTGTGTGTGTGTGTGTGTGTGTGTGTGTGATTATAGTGTTATTATTTTTACAATTGTCACATTTGGTGTTCAAGTTTTGCCCAGCCTGTTGGTTTTGGCTGGGGAGAGGAGAACAGGAAAAAGGGGTCGGGGCAGAGGAGGGTTGGGGGCTCAGGCCAAGCTGGAGGAGAAGTGGATTTGAGGAAGGGGTCAAGCATATGGTGGGAAGGTGGCCAGAGAGCAGGAAGGCAGGGCAAAGGTCATCTATACCCCCCCACCCCCACTCTGGGTGAGGAAAACTCCCGGTGTTGACTAAAGGCAAGGGAGAATGGGCAGCTGTCTAAGTCTTCCCTTTTCTTTCTTTCCTTCCTCTTTCATCTAGTGGAACTGAGTTTAGCCTTAGGGATACAACACAACCTATCTCCTGCCCATATCACAGTCTTTCCAGCCGTTCCAAGAAGGCTCCCCATCCATTTGCACGATTCAGATGACCCTGAGGGGATAGATTAAACCTCCAAGCGGCCTCAACGACTCTCAGAAAGAGCACTAATGACAAGAGGACTGCAAGGAATATAAATCCTTCCACTTTCCACCATTCCACCAGAACTGAAGAAGCTTCTTGGATGAGAAGGGAAAAAATGAAGTCCAATGGCCTTTTTGGGGGGGAAATCTTCGGGAGAACTGCAGGGATTCTCTTAGCAACTGTGCCAAGAGCATTTGCAAAACGGGACAAGACTCACTTAACGCCTGTCTTGCTTAGCAACAGAAATTTTTTCCCCTACTTTTCTGTAGACTAGCCAAACCCAAATCCTGCCAACCGTTTTAGTCTCCAGGTCTTTAATCATCCTAGTTGCTCTTCTTTGCACTTTTTCCAAAGTCTCAGCCTCTTTTTTTTTGGTCATTTGTGGTGACCAAAACTGGATGCAGTATTTCAGCGTGGTCTTACCCAGGCGGATAGTAATACTTCACGAGATTTTGATTCTATGCCTCTGTTTATACAAACCAGGATCGTATCAGCTTTTCATCAGTTGAAGTTGGAGAACTTTGCCCACTGCTTGCTTACGCCAGAGACCCAACCCAGCCCAGCGTTCGGGCGTTGTGTGAAGCCAACTCAAACCAAGGAAAAGCCAACTGGAGTTTTTCCTTCCTTCCATCCTTGCTGGCTCCCTTGTGTTGGAATGGAGAGTTGAAAGCAAGCCCAGCCAAAACCATTGCAACACTGCCCCCTTGTGGCCAAAGGCCGATACTGCATGATCCACGGGGTACCACATTTTATCCAAACTTAACAAGCTTGGCTGGGTTCACACAACCTATTTCCCCACCCACCCCCTCCCCACCAGAGTCCCATAATCCACAGAGCCCAGAATGTCCTCCCTCTTGGCCATCCACCTCTCTTTCTTTTGATTGGCTAGCATCTTTACGGGCAAGTTCTATGACCGGTATTTTGCCAACCGATTTCCGTTTATGCGGCAACAACACCTTCACCTCCCCTTATTAATACGAAGGTAAACATATTTTTACTTCCTATTATTTCGACCCCAGGCAAACTGTTCTCATCCCAGAAGGGCTGCATTCAGACAACCACTTTGGTCCACATACGGCAAACCTTTCAGGTCCTCCTTGCGAGAGACAATTTCTCAACACTGCTGAAACTAGGGTTTTACACTGTTTTTTAAATTGATATATTCACATCCTTTTACAACTGAGGTGTGTTTCATCTTCCTATTTCTCCCATCCCACCGCTCTGTAAAGTAGACTGGGTGGAGAGAGAGGAACTGTCCCAAAGTCACCGTGTTATAGGGTCTTCTGCTTGAGCAATGGTTGGGCTAGAAGACCTCTAATGCCCCTTCCAACTGTTTTTCTGCAATTCTGTTTAAACCCTAAGTCTGTTCAGGCATATCAAGAAGTCTTTTTCTGAAGTTACCTGCATGCAACCTCCAGAACCTGGGTTCTGAATTACCTTGTACTATTATTATTATTATTATTATTATTATTATTATTATTATTATTATTATTATTATTATTATTATTATTATTATTATTATTATTGCTGTTGTTGTTGTTGTTATTAATTGATTAGCCTATAGGTCATATCAATATACAAGGTTCAAACACGTTATTACCAATAAAACCCTATACAAACAATTCAAATAAAGAGTAGGGTAAAATACAATAGTTACAGGATAAAAAACAATAATTTAATGCATAAATAGGTAAAATAGAATAAAATGACATAAAATTATATCTCTGTATTTGTCAAATAAATGACTGTAAACCATCAACCAGTCCTGGGCTAGTTTGGTAGCAAGTGCTCAGCTAATACACGCCCCCCCCCCCGCCCCCCCACACACCTCCTTTATCCAGATTTAATAATATCTAAAAGTTGAGCTAGATTTCGATCAGTGTTTCTCCAACTCGATTACTGTAAAATATGTGGACTTCAACTCCCAGAGTACCCCAGCCAGTGTGGGGTGGACTTCTATAAAGGAGGGGGGAAATGAGCAGAATGAGGAATTCTGGGAGTTGAAGTCCACATGTCTTAAAGAGGCAAAGTTTGAGAAACACTGAATCTAAACGTTAACACTTTTAATTAATACAGTTTCTGCAAACGGCACTTATTAATCTATTTTTCTTTCTGACTGATTTTATTATCACTGGGATATTTGAAGTTGTACTTTATCCTACCTTCTAATCATTGGACCCCTCCAATTTCTATTACTGTTGCTTAAAGCCCTTTAAACAAAACCCAGTGCCCATGTTTGAACCATTTTCTCTGTTCAATCCAATACTATTAAGCTCAGCTAACCTATCATTCTCGGCTTGGTTTTAGTTGGCTGCATAGGGCAAACCCACCTCCCCAAAACACCCACCCGGATCCAGATGTTGCACCCAAACACAGGTGCGGTTTTGCTGGTTTGCCCAATTCATTTGCAACAACTTTTATTTTCATCAATATTTGCCTGACTCCCTTGCAACAATTTTTGTTCGATAAACACCCGACCAATTCACCTGTACCATTTTTTTAAACATCATTCTCTTATGAAAAAAGTTCCACTTTTTTTTTTAAAACACACACACAAACACACACACAAAACCTTTTTTTTTTAATTTGCCAGGCCTAGGTTAGCTCAACGAAGAACCACCTCAAAAGGCGCTCTCACCATCCTGATTCTCACCATCCTGATAACAGGGTGGGAAGGGCCCTTGGAGGTCAGCTAGCCCAACCTCCTGCTCAATCAGGAGACCTATGCCCATCCCGATTTGCTTAGAAGTTCCCCTCCTCCGTCTTGCGCTAAACCCGGCTTCCCGATGCCCATACCAGGGCTGACCTTCTTGGCATCCCGCGCTTGGAAGAAGGCAACCCCAGCCTTCCTCCCTTTGCCCAGCCGAGCGCGCTCCGGGCACCCAGGCCAAGGATGCGCTTCCCGGAGCGCCTCGGCGCGCTCGGCGCTGCCCGGACCCCGGTGGCTCAGTCCTTTGTGATGCCAGGGCTGTTGCGCACGGCCAGCCCGCGCGATCCTTGCGCTCGGTGGCTCCTTCTTCCTCCTCCTCCTCCTCCTCCCGGGCAGCGAAGGAAATTGCGTGCCGCGGAGGAGGAGACTTGGCCGGTCCAATGCGCAGCGCCGGGTCCCCGCAGGCGGAGCGTCGGGCCGGAGGAGGCGCCGTGTGCCAAGCGGCCAGGGCAGCACGGAGGGGCGGACCTGCTTCCCGCAGCTGCCCCGGCCGCTCTCCGGGCGGTGAGTTCCCACGGGAAAGGGGCGGTTAGGAAGCGGAGCGACTCCGGAGCAGGAGAAGAGGAACCGGGAGCTCCGAGGCGGCTTTGCTTGCCTTTCCACGTGGCTGGCTCTGGCGCTGGGAGGGAGGGGCGCGCGGGTGGGGTGTCTCCTCCGTTGTCCTGCAGGGGAGGAAAGAAACCCCCCCGTTCTCCGCAGCTTGGCATCCCCACTTCTCTTCTCCCCCTCCCCCCTTTGCGCTTCTAAATTGGGGTCCGACTGAATCCATGCGCCCCAGTTTGGCAAAGCCACGCTGCCGGTAGTTGTCTGGTTTTTGCTATGCCTGCGTTTAAAAGGCCGGCCTGGGGAAGGGGTTTGGTCGCTTACCCGCTTTGCCTTGCCAGGCACCCCCGCCCTTCCTTGCCCCCCCGTCGCGTCGACCCGCCCCCAACACGACGACAGAGCAGCCCCGGACCGAGTTCACACGTTATGTCTTCACGCGGGAGTCTGGCACAGCCTCAGTTACCGCGTTGCGCTCCACCTTTGGGTTGGTACGGTATGGTAGGCGGTGCTTATGCAGCCCCTTCTCCGTCTTGGGGCTGACCCACCGGCTACCCCTGCCCCACCCCTGGTCCCAGCCTTGTTAAGTCGGTTATTTTTGTTAATACAATCCTAGGCCAAGATCTTTAACCAGGGTTTGTTTGAATAAAGGATACGCCTAGTACTAAGAAACAGTTACATCTCAAACATGGCAATGGGTTACAGGAGACCATTTGAATTTGGTCTGAGATAGTATAGGATCTATTGCTTGAACGGGGTGGTGGGATAGACAACCTCCCAAGATCCCTCCTGGCTCAATTCTGATTCGCCTTCATTTGTTCTGTTGCAGAGAAAAAGAGTGCAGGGTAGGTTAGGATTGGAACTAAAACCAGCGCTATGTTAAACTGCGTTCAGGCCTAGTGCGAATTCCTTGGCCAGCAACAAACGACTGTTTTATGCATGGCGTTAAAAGCATTACATCTCTTTAACTTGAATTTACCCATGGTGCGAACACGTCGGTTGTGCTGGCTCAACCCTACTTTAGAGTTTTGTGTTGAACGTGGCTTTTAAATAATCACACCGTGGGAGAAGCTGCCAAGCCTTGAGCATCTCCGGGCTCATTCGCACAACCGTGCCTTGCTCAAGAAGCAGACTTACGGAAGAAAGGAACCCCTTTGACTAGCATTAAACCCGGCTCCATTCGCACCCTCGGGGTACTTGTGGCTCAGAACCCAGACAGGTAAAAAACTTAGTTAACAAACCTGGCACTGTGGGAGACACGCACCCAACCATTGTGGCTTAGCTTGGGGTACACACTGGGTTGCTGGGGCAAACCCTGGTTGAAACCCCCCCCTGGTTTAGTGTTTGGCGTGAATGCTGCTAACCTGGCTTGTTAATGCTTGCTTTGCAGGGCTGTTAATTCAGTATGAGCTTGCAGCGGGAGGACGTTGGCCCTCAGCCTGTTTTCATAATTGGGCATGGAATGACATCTCTCCCAAGGAATGTATATATTTAGTCCCCAAGGCCCGTCCGTCTTGGTCGCACGTATTTTGGCAGTTACAAACACCGCCTGCATTCTACACCTGTCGGTTTTGTACACAGTGCACAGCCCATAAGCCCCAGCCTTCACACACCCCTTCTCTCCAAAACTCCCCTAATAATGCTTACACGGAGATCTAGATCAGAAGAAACGGAGTGTGATTTCGAGAGCTTTGGTTCCATTGCGTTCGGCCCTAATGGTTTTAAAAAGCAGATTAAATTCCTTGGGGAACAGATCAACCCGCGGTTATGAAGAAGGGCACGGTTTCTTTCAGCTATTCCTACCTAACGGGCTTGCTAATCAATTAAAAACTTTTTTAAAAAACCAAAAACAGTTTGGAAAGTTACCGCACTCAAAGAAAGTCAGAAGGGGAAGATAGAGGGAAAAACCACAGACCATTGTCATTTTAATATTTAGAATTTAGAATAACAGTTGGAAGGGACCAGTGGTGGGATTCAATTTTTTTTTTACTACCGGTTCTGTAAGCGTGGTGTGACTTGGTAGGCGTGGCAGGGGAAAGAACTGTAAAATCTCCATTCCCTCCCCACCCCACTAACCTGCTTTCCAGCTCCGTTCTCCTGTGCAGGGCAACCAAAGGAGACCCAGCCAATCAACTGGGACTCAATGGGAGGCAGAGAATAGAGGGGGGTTGACAGGGCCAGTCAGAGGTGGGATTGGCTGGTTCTTCAAAAATTTCCGCTACCGGTTCTCTAGAACAGGTCAGAACCTGCTGAATAGCACCTCTGAAAGGGACCTTTGAGGTCTTCTAGTCCAACCCCTCGGCAGGAAACCCTGCATCACTTCAGACAAATGATATCACTGAATATCAGCTGTTGGGGAGGTAGAAGGGAGAAGGGGAAGGGGGAAGCATTGGATTTGGACCAAGGTTGGATAAAATTAGGGGAACCCCAGCTTTTCAGGGGCCAAAAAAACGCAGCTAAATTGCTTTGCAAGACAAGAGATATATATGTAGGAACTGCTGGCAAGAATGAGAGGGTTTGGCCCTTAACCCTAAACCAAATGGGGACTGAGCACCCCAACTCAGCTCTGCTGATTGATGACCCGTCACAAAGATTTGGTTGACTGGAGTGACTTCCCCCAAACTCGACACCTTGGGACATGGGTGCGAATCCTGTGGCTGGGTTTTTTGTTTTAGGTGGGGGGGAATGTTTCGCACCTAAAACAGGAGGAAGTTGCATTTTACCCGACTTTAGAATTAATTGGGCTGTTTTTGTTGTTGTTGTTTTTTAACCTCTTCTCCTGCTTCTCTTCCTTAAAAAAAAGGGGAAAACTCAGACCAGCAGCAGAAAGCTTTTTTTGGAGGAAAACCACAACCATGGCCAGCGACGTGGTGGAAGATGAGCTAGAATTCTACTCCAAGGCCGAAAAATATTGGAGGGACGTCCCCCCCACTGTGGATGGGATGCTGGGAGGCTACGGGCATATTTCAAGTATCGACATTAGCAGCTCCAGAAAATTTTTACACCGGTTTTTGAGGGTGAGAAGATTTTGCCTAAGGTGGGGGACCCCCTGTGCCCCCCATTTCTATTTCTCTTTTTCCATCATTCTCTCATTTCTATTTCCTCTGTCTTCTTCTCTCATTTCTATTTCTCTTTCTCTGTCTCTTCCTCTTCCTCTTATTTCTATTTCTTCTCGCTTTCCCTTTCTCTCACACAAACACACAGTATTTTGCAAGGAAGATTGTCGCTGTTGTGCAGTGCTCCAGAGAAGTGTCTCTCTCTCCCCCCCGCCCCCCCTTTAGCAAAAGGGCCTTTATTCCAGTTATTTCTCAGCCTTGGCAACTTTTTAGATGGACGGACCACTGGAAGGGTAAAAAAAACGTAGCTTGCTTTTGAGGGTCATGTTTCTAGCCCTCATGGACTTTCTTTGTGTGTGTGTGTCTAGGACGGGCCAAACAGGACCGGCACAGCCTTGGCCTTAGACTGTGGCGCTGGCATCGGACGGATCACGAAGCGTCTGTTACTGCCTCTTTTCAAATCTGTGGACATGGTGGACGTGACAGAAGATTTCTTGAACAAAGCCAAGACGTACCTCGGGACTGAAGGCCAACGGGTCCGAAATTACTTCTGTTGTGGGTTGCAAGACTTCAGCCCCGAGCCTAACACTTACGACGTTATTTGGATTCAGTGGGTAATTGGTACGTGTCGCTCACAGGAGCAATCACAGTTTCCAATTTCATAAGGGCAAAATTCTGTTGATGCAGCTTTAGAGAACAGTCCGATAAGAGACAGCGTAGCCCTGAGCTGCATAAGGAGCAGGGAAAGGAACTCGGAAAGGAATCCTCCCTAGTTTCTCGGGCTGTAAAAGAGATGGTGGGTGATTTGTACCTTTGGATTTGCAAGATTGTGTTAATGTAGCTTTAAAGAAGAGCCCGATAAGAGACGGCGTAGCCCTGAGCTGCGTAAGGGATAGAGAAGGAGAAGAGACCCACCCTAGTTTCTCAGTCTGTAAAGGAGACGGTGGGCGATTTGTACCTTCAGACTTCCAAGATTCTGTCAATGTAGCCTTGCCAATAAAATAGAATTATGTTTGCCAGGGACTCTACCTGGCAAGACTTGGATCCCACAAGGCTCTCACGCGGCCCTGTTTCTCCTTCCCCAACAGGACACCTGACGGACGAGCACCTCTTACACTTCCTGCAACGGTGTCGCCTGGGGCTCCGCCCCAACGGCATCATCGTCATTAAGGACAACATGGCCCAAGAAGGGGTCATCATGGACGAAGTGGACAGTAGCGTCTGCCGGGACCTGGAGGTGGTTTGTAAGATCATCTGCCGTGCCGGGCTGAGCCTTCTAGCCCAGGAAAAACAGGAGAATTTTCCAGATGAGATCTATCACGTCTATACCTTAGCCATGAGGTGAAGGAGATCCAGGAAGCCGTCCCATGGTGCTCCGGGACAAACCATGGTTTCCAGCGGTCCAGGAGGAAAGGGCAAAGAGGCGCGATCAGCTGGGGGAGGGGTCTCAAGAGGTGGGGAGCAGGGAGGGAATTAAGATGGTTGTGTCCCTGGGCAGTAAAACGGACTGGGACAGGGGAAGTAAAGGTAAGCCCAATTGTAGTGTCCTATGTTGGTTTGTTATGATGGTTGGAAAAAAAAGATCAGAAGAATACACCTTGTACGGTGCAGGCAAGTTGCCGAATTGAATCTCTACAATCTGCCGTCATGGCTTGTTTGAGTTTCTTTTGCTCCCATCTTTCGGCAAAAAATGACCCCCACACCCCCCAAAAAAAATTTCCCCAGATGGGTTTAAGAACAATCCCGCGTTTCCAAGCAATCCAAAACGACCCAAGAGGAAAGCAGGATGGGGGGAGGGGAAGAGGAAAAAACAAGCAGGCTGCATTTTTTTTGCTTTACAATTTTTTTTTTTTAAAAAAAATGGTTTTTCTTAAAATTCACGGTCAATTAAAATGATAGAACAGCTGCCTTGGATGTAAAGAACTGCGGTTTGAAGATCCTGAATTGAGCATCTTAAATCGGGTATGTTTGTCTTGGTTAGCAACATAAATTTTGGGGCCAATTGTTGTAAGTTAAGGACTACCCGTTTGTAAAGTCAATGGGGAAAGACAGCGGGACGTCGAAAATGTACGATCGCATAACGGTGGGATGCTATGATTTGGCTAACAATGGCAACTCGGGTTTCTGGAACTACAAGTGTAAGTTACTCAACTCACATGATGTCACGTGGTGTGACTCGCTTAGCAGCGAAGACTTCCCAGTCCCAATTACCATCAGTAAGCAAGGACTACCTGTAGTAAGATTTATCACAAAGTGGAACAATGTTTTTATCCGTAGCACGACAATATGTGAAGAGCGTAGGCACGTTCTTTTAATCGGCATTCCTGTCTTGACCATGGATGGTTCAGTAGGGCTCCTACATATAAGCCTATACAACCTCACAATCCTTTGGCACAAGAGGGACAAATTCTTCCTTCTGCTGGTTACACAAGTCCAGAAAGGATTTTCCCCGCCGGTTCAGCTGCTGTGGGGATGTGATTCTGTTGCAACATCTAACTGCCACCCACCCACCTGCTCCCACATACCCACCAGTGGAAAGTGCTGCCGCAGACACGGTATATATACACCACGTCGTTGGCTGTCGAACGTTGATCGGAGACCTTGCCGTTTGTGTGCTGGTCCGCTAGCAACGAGGAGACCCAAGATGCCAAATATCTGAGGTCCACTTCTCCTTCCAGGAGGTCACACCTGCTCCAGAGATGCGCTCGGATCTATGAGGAGGTATCTCTTCAAGCGGTTGGGCAGAGGGAGGGCCTTCACCTTGACGTCTACGGGCCAAGGTTGGAGAAACTGCCGCAGGTAGACTCGGCACAGGTGCTTCAAGGTAGGCGGGCTGTTCTCCAGCTGTTTGAGCTTCCCGAAAAGCGCCTGGATCTTGTCTTGGTGGTAGCGGCAGTGGCTCAGGTCGATCTGGAAGTTGCTGGGCAGCTTGACCACGGGGCCGCTGGCCATCATCAGCTCCAGGGCAGTCTCGGCTTTCTGCAGCAAGTCGATGGAGAAGCTGTCGTCCTCAGACTCGCTGAGATGGGAACAGAGGCGCTCAAAGATGATGTCGAAGCCAGACCAGCATGTCGGTCCGTGGAGGGAGCAGCTGTGCGAAGCCCCGGACTCCAGCAGGAAACGCAGCAGCGGGAAATGCAGCCGGAAGCTCTTCAGGCAGAGGTGGGTGAGGGACTCATAAGGCGGGCACTCGCTGGGGTTGGCGCCGTGGGCCATGAGCAGCCGCGTGGCCTGGAAGCAGAAGCGGTGGATCATCTTGGCCTCTTCGGCGTCGCTGCCCACTGTCTCGCCCAGCAGGAAGATGATGAAGGTGAAAACGGTGTCCCCATCTTTGGTTGTCGCTTTGACGTCTGCGCCTGGAGAGGCAGAGGGGAGATTGAGAAGAAGACTGGCAAGAGTTTGCAAATTAAACATTTCTCAATCTCTCTTAAGTTTTGGGACAGTTTACTAGTATATTTGAGGGGCTCTTTAAGTTTTAGGACAGTTTACTAGTATATTTGAGGGGCTCTTAAGTTTTAGGACAGTTTACTAGTATATTTGAGGGCTCTTAAGTTTTGGGACAGTTTACTAGTATATTTGAGGGCTCTTGTTTGGACAGTTTACTAGTATATTTGAGGGAGGACAGTTTACTAGTAATTTAGGGCTCTTAGTTTATTTGATTTGAGGGCTCTTAAGTTTTGGGACAGTTAAGTATATTTGAGGGCTCTTTAAGTTTTAGGACAGTATATTTGAGGCTTTAGGACTAGTATATTTGAGGGCTCTTAAGGTTTTGGAGACCTTACTAGTATATTTGAGGGGCTCTTAAGTTTTAGGACAGTTTACTAGTATATTTGAGGGGCTCTTAAGTTTTGGGACAGTTTACTAGTATATTTGAGGGGCTCTTTAAGTTTTGGGACAGTTTACTAGTATATTTGAGGGGCTCTTAAGTTTTAGGACAGTTTACTAGTATATTTGAGGGGCTCTTAAGGTTTTGGAGACCTTACTAGTACATTTGAGGGCTCTTAAGGTTTTGGACAGCTTACTAGTATGTTTGCTACTCTACAAAGAAGAGGAGGAGTCCAGCTATTCTCCAAAGCCCCCGAAGGCAGGACAAGAAGCAACGGATGGAAACTCATCAAGGAGAGAAGCAACCTGGAACTAAACAGGAATTTCCTGACAGTTGAGAACAATTATTCAGTGGGACAGGTTGCCTCATGAAGTTGTGGGTGCTCCAACACTGGAGTTGTGCTCTTGTTACCTAGTTGGGTAATGAAACATCTGCAAACAAAACTGTTTGCCTCCAGAAGTTGTGGGTGCTTCATTACGGGAGGTTTTTAAGAAGAGATTGGACAGCTGTTGGTCCAGAAGGGTCTAGGTCTCCTGCCTGAGCAAGGGGGTTGGACTAGAAGACCTCCAAGGTCCATTCCAACCCTATTATTCTCCTATTTGTTTAGCCACAGATGTTTTGGTCCAGTTGTGGCCTTAAGTCTACCTGTCCTCCTTCACCCTCCTGTCACTAAATTGGGGCAATTCTCTTCATCTTTGAATGAGATTTCAGAAGCAAATTCTCTTCCTCCAGGTTGAGAACCGGCAAAAGGAAAAAAAAAATAACTTTTTCCGCATCGCAGAAAATCCTTTTTTTCCCCCTTGCAGCCGAACCTGGAAATTCCTCAAAGCTCTGCTTGAAAACGGGGTAGAATTTGCCCCCACCCCCCCCAAAAAAAATAGCCTTGAAGAAGGACGGACGGGAAGCAACTCACCTCCTTCCAACAAGAGGCGAATGTTTTCGATGTTGTGGATTTGAACGCCGTCGCTGCTGGCCAGCGCATGCAGCAAAGCGGTCTTTCCTGAAGGGAAGGAGAGAGGGATGAGAGGAAGAGCGGAAGAGGAGGGAAGAGGAAAGGAAGGACAAGCCAAGAAGCCCAATTCCAGTATCTCAACGCCAGGTGGGGAATTCTGGGAGATGAATCCCTGGCGTCTGAAGGAAGGATTCCCGAGGAAGCTAGAATTGAACTGCTGGGGTTTAAGGCAGTGGTCGACCACCAGTGGGCCGGGGACCACTGGTGGTCCATGAGAACATTTTGGTGGTCCGCAGAGAAATAGCTCCCCCCCCACATAGCAATTAATCCAGGCTGTGGGAACGCAAGGCTTGTGTTGCTTGCATTGAGAACAACATGAGGTAGTGAGAGGAGGGGGGAAAGGGCGGAGGGAGGGGGGACTTGCCCCACATGCCCCATCTGGCAACCGGGCTGCTTCTTTCTTCTTCTGCTTTTGGCTGCACGCAAGGAAAGCAGCCAAAGTCTTTCTTTCTCTCCCCCAAACTCCGCCAGAAATGAGTCTTTGGGCCCTTGCAAGGCCTCCTGCTCCAAGAGGCTGTGCCAGCCAAGACTCATTTCTGGCGGAGTTTGGGGGAGAGAAAGAAAGACTTCTGCTGCTTTCCTTGCATGGAGCCAAAAATCTCCCCCTCTGAGAACATAGCTGGAGATGGTATCCTGCAATCCCAAATAAAGAACGATCGATCGGTAGGAATTTTCCTGCAGACTTTTTTGGGGGGGATTTTCCCAGGGTCTCCGGTCCGCGGAATTTAAAATGATGAGTTTGGTGGTCCCCGAGATCCAAAAGGTTGGCGAGCCCTGGGTTTAAGGAAACCAGAGGGGGGGGAAAAAGGTAGAACCACTAACCATGTTTATCAGCAGCGTTGATATTGGCCCCGAGTTCTAGGAGACGCCGCAGACAAGGCAGGCGTTCTGGCTCTTCGCTGGCTAGATCCAAAGGGCTGCTTTCATGGATCTAAGAAGAATTGGAGAGATGGGAGGAATATTAAGAGTCCTGTTTCTTTCGACCTGAAATCGATGCTTTTCCATTACATTTAACTCCTGTCTAAAATTATCCCCATGCAGACACATCCAGTGAACCCCTGGAAGGAAGGAATTGAGCTGACTTTGCCCCTGGGGCTTCTAACAAGGTGACCCCAAGGCAGCTAAGTCACCAGTTGTGCATTCACACAACCTCTTTAAACCTGTTTAATGAATCCATGGCAGGAAACGTCATAAAACGGGGGCTAAACTCCCTTAACTATCATCTTGCTTAGCAACAGAAACGTTGGGGTTCTTGTAAGTCGAGGACTATCTCTCCTACCCATACATAAGAATCTGGTCAACCAATGGTTAAAGCCAAATTGGCACCAGATAAAGAGTGAAAGGGAATTCAAGGAAGGTCTGTCTTGTGGCTGCACATTGACTCCAAGCTGATGACACATTTAACTCCGCCCTCCAACTCAGTTCGGTCATCTCCTACTCTTTCCCCCAGTTACACCCACTCGGCTTAGGGGGAGGGTGTCACTCCCTAAGTGGCTCCATTTGGGGAACTGGTTTGACTTGTTTTAAGGGGACCCCAAGTCCCCATACAAAGGCACCCCATTTGCACTAGAGGTTTTGCTGATTTTGCACTGTTGCTCCAGGGACGAAAACGCTGCAGCCATGTATCATCTCTTCCCTTTTCTTCTCCTCCCCCCACCTCAAATGTGGGGTGGTGGTGGGGTTTACACCCACACACCCCATTGCTTTTTCCTCCATCGATATGAAGTGGGGTACTGACAAGGAGAACTGGGACCCCCAGTCTTCTTAATCCACCCTCTCGGCCATGTCTGCATGGTTTAGTATTGCGAAACCTCAGAACCATCAAAAAAAATAAGTTTTAAGACACACACACACACACACACACACACACACACACACACAAGATTTAGCTGGCTACAAACCCTGTCTCTACGGTTGATATCTGCGCCACGCTGCACCAGGAGTTCAACCATATCCGGCTGGTTTCGTAGCACCGCGATGTGCAAGGCTGTGTAATAGGTGACCGGATCTATGAAAAGTAGAACATGTTCATCAGAAAACAATCCGTGCAAAAACCCCAAACAGAGTTTTCTCCTTGTTAAGGAGGTCCACGTGCCTTCCAGCTTTGGCTCAAGGGCTGACCGTGGCCCCTCGAGCCCCCTCCCAATTTCTAAAACACCTGCTGTCCTACCCTACAAGGCTGGCGTTGCAAGAGCTGGCAGGAAGAAAACCTACCGTTCAGTACCGTCCCCCCGCAATAGGAAAGCCAGCAGGGGAAGAAGCAGCCGGCCCCCCGCTTCCTCCCCATCGCCCCCCCCATCCCAAATCAAAGACCCTTGAAAAGATCGGACAGACAGCCTCGCCGGGAAGCCGCCATGTTGCTCCGGAGACGGTTGCCAGGCACATCATCTGTAGGAGGAGCTTGGAACTCAGGAGGCGGAGCCTGAGGCTCGCCTTGCCATTCTTAGCTGTGCATACCAACTAAGGGGCGGGGCCTGTGGACAAAGTGGGTGGAGCTAGTGGCCAGGAAGAGAAAATACAGGCGATACAGACTTGTGACCCAATTTTCAGACTTAAAGACCGGGATCAAAATTCGGACGGCCACTTTACTCCCATTTACGATGACCTCAGTGTCCCAGGAGTCACGTGATTCTACCAAATATACCCAAAGTCCTCAACTTCCAACTGTAATGAGGCCTGACTATTACGGTCATAAGTCACAACAGTCCCCCGTGAAACCAACACGATCTGATCACCCCCTCTTTTGCAACGGTTGTTGAATGAACGCCGTGGTCATTAAGTGAACCAATGTTTGCTAGGGGGCATTTTTGCAACCATGCAGTTGCAGTAAATACGGGCCAAGATGCAATCACAGGAGGGGGCTGGCACCAAATAATTAAGTACCTTTTGGGGGGAAAAGGGGGGCAGACGTAACTTGACGCAGTCGTAAGTCTGAGGATTACCTACACCGATCTTATCCCTTCAAATGACAACAGTAGCACAGCGACATCTACCGGTGAGAAACAGGCAATGCAATGATGAACGGTACTTGTTCCAAAGCAGCAGGTTGCAAATTTGAATTACAACCCCCTTTAGTGGCAGAGCTGGGGTACACAACTAAAGGAAGCCGCCCACCCCTTCCCCTTCCAGGTCAACACCCCCCCCCCCGAAGTTTTCCCTCTCCCCTAAAATGAAACCAAGGCGAAAGAGGGGAGGCTGGCAAGCCCGACCTTCGAAGGTGATGTCTGCCCCATTGTGCAAAAGGACTTCAGCCGCTCGAACCAGCCCGAGCTCCGAGACCTTCAGCAGCGTGTAGCTCACGCCTTCTTGGTAAAAAGCCGAACGGGATTCGCTTTCCAGAAGCTTCTGGAGAACCAGAAATTTGCTGTGGTCTTCGGACGCAGACCTGGAGCTTTTCCAAACAGAGAAAAGACTGGATGAAAACAAGGGCAGCTTCACAATCTTCCTATTACACAAATGAAGAGCCTGTTTTGGAAAACGGGGACAAAGTAGGTAGGTAGGTAGGCAGGCAGGCAGGCAGGAAGGCAGGGAGAGATAAAAGATAGATAGATAGATAGATAGATAGATAGATAGATAGATAGATAGATAGATAGATAGATAGATAGATAGATAGATAGATAAGCAGACAAATGGAGATCTGTGAGCACAGAAGAAAGAATGTTAGCTTTTATATGAGGACGTACAAAGTCTAGCTTGGATGTTGCATGACAGCTAGTTCAGTTTAATGGTAAAGCTGTTGGCTTTGAAACCAGGAGCTGTGAGTTCTAGTCCTGCCTCAGCCATGAAAGCTGGCTGGGACTGACTTTGAGCCAGTCACACACACTCAGCCAAACCCACCTCCCTGTTGTAGGAGAAGGGAGGAATATTAAGTATGCTCACCATCTTAAAAGTAATAAAGATGGGAAATAAATAAGAAAAAAAAACATGTTTGTCTTAGGATGGTGGAGAAAGAATCCTTTTTTCCCAATTCTTTGTCGTTAAAAGCTGCTTACCTCTCCGGCAACTCCTGGTTTTCGGGGTCTTGTAGCCCCAGAGACTCCAAGATCGCATCTACTAAAGGCTGATATTCGAAGATGATTCTACGGAAGCCATGAAGAAACGGCATTCTTTCAATAATCATCCAGAAAGGATTCCTTCATGCCCAGCCCAATGGTTGCTTCACTCCAGCTTCTTCTCAGCCTGTTTCAAAAGGAAAGCAGGTTGATTTTTATTCATGATTTTTATTCAATCAGTAAGAATCAGCTGAGGAAGCTACTGAAACCATGACCGGATGCCAAGGGAAAGGCTTCAAGTTTGACTTTAGGGCCATGTTTTACCTCTTGCCAATGCAAGAAAGGAGAAGGAGGAGGAGGAGGGGGAGAGGAAGAGGAGATGGAGGAAGAGTGGTGATGGAGGAAGAGGAGGAGATGGCAGAAGACAAGATGAAAGAGGAGAAGTGGTGGAGGAGAAGGAGCCACACCCCTTCCCCTTTATGGCAGCCTGTTTTCTTAAAGTCATTTAAAATTACGATCGACGGCCACGAGATTTTGGCCACCTCTCCGCAGCTCCCATAAGATTCCAAGCAAGAATGCTGAAATCCTGCAAGATTTTGGGCAAGAACCCACGAAATTTCAGGAAGGAGGCGGCCAGATCTCATCAACGTTTGCCAGTTAACTCTGGCAGGTAAAAAACCAACCTTCCGATGGTGTAGCATTTTGGGAGCGTTTTTTGTAAGGCAAGCTGGGAACCGATCCCACCCCACCCCCCCGCGCGACTAAAAACCATCCAAGAAAGATGGGTAAAAGTGGGTTCAGAAACACAACCTAGTCGTTCCTTCAAGGTTCATCCTGAAGACCTTTTCAACCAAGGATGGAGATCCTACCATCCAGTTTCCAGCAGGAAGTCTTGGAAGGGGGCCCTGGAGATATCGTCTATGCAGGAGAACCCAAGATCGTATCAATGTGGGTTTGGGACCCTAACATCTCCTAGCCCTGGAGGTCAAAACCAGATTGACCAAAACTTTGACCAGATTTATGGCGTAGAAGGTCATAGTTATCCTTCATGTTCCTAGTAGCTCCCCCCCCCTCCGCAGAATTCTTTGATTCAACTGCCACCTCCAGAATCTGAGGCTGGTTTTGCTGGGACAGACCAAAATTTCAGGCAGGGAGGGGTGTAAGCCATATGCGTGGCATATGCTTGCGGTGGGACTAGAACTCCCAGTCTCCTGGTGAGTGGCCCAAAGTCCCCCAGCCAGCTCTTATGCCTAAGGCATAACTATAACTCCCAGTCTCCTGGTGAATGGCCCAAAGTCCCCCAGCTGGCTTTCACGCCAAAGACGGGACTAGAACTCACCATCTCCTGCTGGGCTAAGATACCTTTTCTGCTCTGGTTCTCCCCCTATGAGGATTTAGAGGTCTGGAGGCTGCAGGAATTATGTCTGGCTAGTCTAATGGAAAGAAGGGCTAGAAGAGAAGATGATAGCAGTCTAAGAAGAGAGTGGACATTCATTCGTTTGAAATGCTCGAGCAGCGGGTTGGGCTAGATGACCGCCAAGGTCTCTCCCAACTCCGTTACTACGGTCCTGCAGTCCTATAACATCTCAAGAACATGTCCAGAGACCCAGAAGTTGGACCTTGGTAAATCGTGGCTTATATTTTCTTTCGTTTTAAAAAGAGGATCTTGTAACCCACCTACCCAAAAGGAAGTCAAAATAACAACGTAAGGCAACTGTTTGCAACAAGGGAGATTCGTGGAAGCCCCATTATTTATTTATTTTTTTAAAAAAAGAAAACTTCGCAAAACAGATTATCTTTGCATGCAGAAGGAGGGTGGAGAGAGAGGCTAATCGAAAAAGCCAGTTGTTTTTTTAAGAGGCAGGGCAGGGACCTCACCCTCACACAAACCAACCTCAGTCATTTCTGTTTTGTAGAAATCCCCTTGGAGATGGCCTTAGGTGGTTGGTGAAGCTGTCAAAAGAATAAATTAAATTAACCCAGTGGCAAGCAACCAGGATGGATGAAGTGGAAAAAAAAGCAAATTGCAACAACCCCAAGAAAACAAATCCCATTTTCGGGAATGAATAAATAAAACCGAATGGCAACTCCAAGAGGAAATAAACTTAACTTGTAGCAAGGATAAAAGACTTGGGGAGAATAAATTTTCTGCCTCTTTTTATCTTTGGTGCTGGCCGATTCTACCTTCCCCTTCTTACGCAATATTGTTAATTGTTATTGATATTATTTCTTGATCGATACAGACTATTAAAAAAAGCATAAAAACACTTCCTGGGAAGTAACCGAGATTAATATATTAAAATTCTAACTTTCTCCTTTTTACGCGGCTATTTTTTTTTTTCCAGATCACGCACTCGCCCGATTTACGATGGCTTTGCTTACTCGAGGGTAACCAGCCACGGGTACCAGTAAAGCTTTACTTTTTCTCGTTCCCTCCTTTGCAAACGTTTACTCTCAATCTCTCTCTCTAGCGCTTCCTCCTCCGTTTTTTTACGCACCGTCTCGGATCAAAATCTCCGCAATTACGTTTGCACTTCCAAAGCCAACCATTCACACGGGTTTCTCTTCTCCTTTTTTCACCCCCCTTTTTTTTTCGCATCCGGGAAAATGCAGGAAGCGGAAGGGAGGAAAAAATATATGCAAGCACAGCTTTCGGTTGCAAAATTGCAGAAAGAAGCTCGCTCCTGTTTTATAATGTTTTCTTCTTATTCTTTTGCCCTCTGCAGGTTGGAAAGAGATTTCTGGCTGCTGAAAAACACCCGAGTTTCAGGTTCAAACGACCTCTAGAGGGAGCGCTTGGCTGGGAATATTCTTCTTTTTTTGTTTTTAAAGATGCATTTTTAAATTTTAAAAAAGAATTTTGGTTTTCAGCTTAAGATTTTTATTTCACATTTATGTAGCCAGGTGGACAGAGGACTATCTGGAGGGACATGATAGCCGTCTTCCTTTGGGTGCCCCAAAGAAGAGGAGGTCAAGCTATTTTCCAAAGCACCTGAAGGCCAGACAAGGAACCATGGATGGAAAACTAATCAAAGAGAGAAGCAAACCTAGAACCAAGGAGAAATTTTCTTGACAGTTAGAACAATTCATCAATAGAACAACCTCCCTCTCTGTGGATGTTTCATCCCTGGAGGTTTTCAAGAAGAGACTGGACAGTCATTTTGTCCAGAATGGTAGAGGGTCTCTTGCTTGAGTGGAGGTTGGGCTAGAAGACCTCCAAGGTCCCTTCCAGCTCAATTCTAATCGAGAACAGGGTTGTCGTTGTGAGGAAAACAGGAGAAGGAAGCTATATTTGGATATACGTACGTTGCCTTGAGTTATTTGTAAAATAAAAATAAAGGCGACCTGCAGATAAATCAATCAATAGATTAACAGTAACCGATCATCAGAGTTGGAAGGGACCTTATAGGTCATCTAGTCCAACCCAAGCAAGAGACCCTACACCGCTTCTGACAAATGGCAGTCCAGATTTCTGGATGTCTCCTCTTTTCTCCTGGTTTATATTTGGCATTGAAAAATCTTTCCACAATCAGAAGTGGGGCCGAGTTTAGCCACCTTGAAAGGAAAGGAAACGCTTGGAGATTTTTCTGAGCAACGTTGACTGTTGAATGATTGCAATGCTTTTTTGGGGGGGTGGGGTAGGGGGAAGGGGTACCTTTGGGGATACTCAATACTCCCCTTCCCACTTAGCAGTTTCTTATCTTTGAGAAATTAATCTGCCCTTTGACACAGCGTGCAAAAGTTTTTCCCCTTTCGGAAAAAAAAAACCCTCACTATTATTCTGGGCCATCTGTTTGCAATTTATAAATTCTAGTCGGAGTTGACTTTATTAGCTTTCCTCTAGCAGAGAGGGGTTCGTCCTCCCCTCCCCCCTCCCCAGCCCCCCCTTTGATCCCTTGTGCCTGGCTCTGCAAAAATTTGCCAAATTCCCAAGGACGAATCTTTCCTTCTTCTCTCTCCCTTCTTCCTCCACATTCACCATGTAACAGGCCTAATTCTTAAAATTATATATGATTAGGATGCAGGATGATTGCTGCTAGATGAAAAGGTTTTTTTTTTTTTTAATTGATAGAAACATAGTCAACTGGCAGCAGAAAAAGTCCCAGTGGTCTGTCGAGTCTGCCCTTTGAGGTTTTGTTAATAGAATAATAGAGTTGGAAGGGACCTTGGAGGTCCTGTAGTCCAACCCTCAGCTCGCGCAGGAGACCCTATCCCATCCTGCCCAAATGGCTGTCCAGTCAACTCCTCCAGTGTCGGAGCGTGCACAACTTCTGAAGGGAAGCCATTCCACTGATCGATTGTTCTCACCAACAGGAAATTCCTCCTTACTTCTAGATTGGATTTCTCCTTGCTTAATTTCCATCTGTTGCTTCTTGTCCTGCCTTCTGAAGGTGCTTTGGAGAATAGCTTGACCCCTTCCTCTTCTTTGGGGCAGCCCCTCAAATATTGGATGACTGATATCCTGTCTCCCCTAGTCCTTCTTTTCATCAAACTAGACATGCCCAATTCCAGCAACCATTCTTTGTATGTTTTAACCTCCGATCCCGTAAGCATCTTAGTTGCCCATTTTATGACCTTTGTTGTTAAGAGTTGTTAAGTGAATCATTGTAGTGGTTAAGTTACTAACATGGTTGTTAAGTGAATCTGGCCTCCCCGTTGAGTTTAATTCCCCTCCCCCCCTCTGCCCTATCCATCCATCCATCCATCTCTCCCTTTCCCTTCCCTTCCTTTCTGTCCTCCATCCATCCATCCATCCATCCATCCATCCATGCACCTCTCCCTTCCTTTCTTTCCCCATCCATCCATCCATCTCTCCCTTCCCTTCCTTTCTGTCCCCATCCATCCATCCATCCATCCATCCATCCATCCATCCATCCTTCCATCTCTCCCTATCTCTCCCTTCCCTTCCCTTCCCTTCCCTTCCTTACCCGAAGAGAATCAGAGGCTGAGATTGGCCCTTGCTTAACATTGATTGGACCTGGAAGGGAGCCATCACCTATCCAGCGGGGAGGCGAGGAGCGGAGGGGGCATTTTAGGAAGCGGTCCAGAGAAATTTGATCATTAAGAACCCCTCCTGGCTGTCTGGGGGAAATTTAATTAAATTGCTGGAAGGCCTGTGTGTAGAAGAACACATCTGGATTCAATATGTGCAACTTTGATACACACAGACACACAGACACACACATAAGTGTGTGTGTGTGGGGGGGGTGAATATGTGTGCGTGGAGGGAGAGCGGGTAGCAACAGAGAAAAGGGGAGGTGGCTGAAACAATTTTGGATGTATAGGAAGCTCCTATGAGTGGAAGGAAATCTACTTACTGAAACATCTGAAAAATGAACGTGTTGAATCAGACACTTAAGAGATCCTCCAGCCCATCCGTCCTGCCCATGGCAGGGACCCTCAGACCACCCAAGGCTGCCCAAACCTTGCTTCAAACCCTCCTGGGATGGAGACCCAGGAGGTGGGCCAGAACAGGGCTTTGGGGACTTCGTTCCAGACATCTCAGAATTAGTTCATGCACGGTGTATGGCGTAAATACCTTTTCTTCTCTTTCCTGCCTCTCCTGATTTTGATAGAAGACGGACCCACCGAATATCCTTCTCACTCTGAGAAGAATCAACCACTGGGGGAGAGAGAGAGAGGGAGGGAGGGTGGGAGAGAGATGTCCTACAAACACTGTGATGACCCAAAGGGGTGTGGCACAAAGGCAACACAGTCAGATAATCAGTAGGAGTCCCTTTATTAGCTCCAACTTTGCCCCCAATGTCCTGGTTACTTTCTGGGCCGGAGGAAAAACTCTCCGAGGAACAGCCTTTGGCTGCAGAGATTCAAGTCCAAAACGTGGTCAACAAAAACTATAACTAGAAGTCCAATCAAGGCAAAATGAGGTAATTAATCCAACAGGGCAGAGCAAGAATTCCAGATGTGAAGGAACAAAATAAACTCACGTTTGTTCCCAGCAGCTGCCACACTCAGCATGCATTTCTTTTAAACTCTCTTCCCAGCTGCAGCTAATGAAGGGAATCAGGGCCCTTTCCTCCCCCGTAAGCCACGTAACTCATGTTGCTCCCTTCCTCCCTGCGTACCCTAGGATGAAGAGGGGGTGGGCCTGGGTCTTCCTCTGAATTCCCTCTCCCTTGCTCTACCTCTCCCCTGCTCTGCCCAGCCTTCCCCAGTTTCCTCATAGCCAATGGACTCTGACAGGGGCACGACAAACACCCTCCTTTAACCTCTAGCGTAAATAAAGCAAATTTATTGCTTTGACCTTTCGAATCATCTCCAGGATGGACTTTGAGCGAATGAAAGAGAAGAGGCCAAAAGGGTAACCGGCTGGAGGCCGTTGAGGGTGGCCTGGGGCTCAGGAAAGGAAGCGAAGGACCAGTTTGTGCCACTCAAGGCCTGAAGAGCCACTGAGCAGTGGAAGGGGCCTCCCTTGCAGGCCTTTCTTGGCGTCAAGAGTGGAGAAGAACCAAAGAGGTCCGTCAGGTTTTGGGTGCCCAGGAAACAGTTTCCTAGTCTTGTTTGCCAGGAGGTTGCAGTGATCCTGGGGTCTCCAGGGGGAAGCCCAGATCCACTTAACAATTATATGACTAACTTAACAACTGCAGTGATCCACTTAACGGCTATGGCACGAAGGGTCATAAAATGAGGCAAAATCCACTTAACAACTGTCTTGCTTAGCAACAGAAACATAAACTTTGGCTTCTGACAGCAGTGGAGATAGATAGGTGATAGATGATAGATAGATAGATGATAGATAGATAGATAGATAGATAATCACACGTAATAGGCCCTTCCAACCGCCTCCCACCTGTAATTCACTTTTTTGCTTCAGTCATGTCAGGCAAAGGCGTATCTCTTGTTGTTGGTTCCTCTCTTGTCAGACCCAGCCTGGAATGCTTGTTTCTATGAGGTGATGTTAACCTGCTAGCTATTGCAATGTGTTGCTTTGCTCGGCAACCCATGTGTGTGTATGTGTGTATGTGCATGTGTGGGTATACATACAAATACACACACATATACATACACACACGTATACACACACACACACATATTTCTTTCAGTAGAAGTGAAAGTGATAAGCTTGTTAGCAGCTCCTTATGCCTTGTCTGCAAATTTACTGGTGGAAAACTGATACTTTCCTTCATCCATGGAAGGAAACCGACCAGCAGAGATAAAAGCACCTGATCCTATTTAATTGTGAACAGGCGGGCAGCTCCACCCGAAGCCCTCCCTCCGCCAGGCACACACTCATCCTTATAACTGGGACCTCTTAAAAAGAACCAGAGGCATTTAATCCTATCTAAATTTTGAAGCTGGGGAGAAGAACAGGGCGATGGGGGCGGGGAGGACAGAGGAGAAGCAGACATCCCCCCTCCCCACCCACCCCTGGGGTCCTACGCAGTGCCTTTAAGTACCCGAGAACGAGGGAGGAAATGGCATTAATGCGGCTTGTTTAATTTATTTATTTGACTTTGCAAATCACCGCCTTGACCTGCAGGGCAGGGAAGGGGGAGGTGTGTGTGTGTGTGTGTGTGCAAGGGCTTTGTGAGAGTCCCAATCTCTCCTCCCCCCCACACACACCTTCCTCCTCCTCTTTCCAACCTCCAAAATTTTCTCAATGACTTACTGTTCCAGCTGTGTGAAAGGTCCAGGGTAATTCTAGGGGTCCCTCTGCCGCAGAGCGCATACGTCTTGGCGTGTCTAAAGAAACTTTAGCTGCCTGCCAAGAAAACTTTCGGCCTCCCCCTCCTGAATCAGCAACCCCTAATTCTCTCTCTCTTTCTCTCTTTTTCTCTCTCTCTCTCAATCCTCTCCCCCTCCAGGCAAATCCTTTTTGCTTTAGAACTCGGGTTCTCCTTTGATCATAAAAAAATGAAACGCTCGTATTTCACTTTTCAAATACCAGCAATCATCGGACTGGAGGATCCACAGGGAGACTCAAGACTTGATTATGCTCCCCACATCATTATTTAACGCCCTGAGCAGCTACTCAGATGCCTTTGGGGGTCTCTCTCTCTCCCCCCCACAACCTTGGCTGGCCTCCCATCCTGGACTGCCTTCTTCTGGCAGAGGAACGGAAAGAAGAGAGGAGTTAAATTAAAGGAGTAGCTAGCGGCTAAGACAGCTAGAAACTAGGAGAATGGGAATTCTAGTCTGGCCTTGGGCATGAAGACCGGCTGGGTGACTATGGGCCCATCACCAGGAGAAAATGAGTTCTGGTTCGTCCTTAGGCATGAAAGGCAGCTGGGATGTTTTGGACCAAACCCCAGGAGATGGTGAATTCTAGTTCTGCTTTTGGGATGAAAGCTGGCTGGGTGACTTTGGGCCAATTATCAAGAGAAAGAGAAAAGAGGTGGAGGAGAAGAGGAGGGGAGGAGGAGAGGTGGTGGTGGAAGAGGAGGAGGAGGAGGAGGAGGAGGAGGAGGAGGAGGAGGAGGAGGAGGAGGAGGAGGAGGAGGAGGAGGAGGGAGGAGGAGGAGGAGGAAAATATCAAAGCCACAAGAGTGTTAGGTTTTTAAAATATAGTACTGTAACAAAGTTGGACGTTGGTATTATTATCCGCCAAGTTGGCCATCTTCTCTGCCGGAAAACTTTCCTTTTAAAAAAACTAATAGAGTCATGTGTTTTCAAGTCATCCAATAAAAACAAAATATGTCTGAGCCAGTAAGCTGACTGTCAGCAGTTTGAAAGAATCTTAGCCAGAATCCTGGAAGGGAACAAACCTCTTGACTCTGGTTGCTTTCTTTCTGGAATCATGATCTGCCAACACAGAACAAACCCAACATCTAGAAAGGGCAACATGGACTACAACTTCCATAATTCACCACCAGCACAGTCAGCGGGTGTTCATTGGTTTAATCCATGGCTTGCTGAAGAAAGAACAGTTGCCACTGTTTACTTGCTGTGCTAGATGAGGTGAGGAAGAAGAAGGCCAGGAGAAGAGAGGAGGAGGAGGAGGAGGAGGAGGAGGAGGAGGAGGAGACCTTCAACACATATAATAAAGTTGAGTTGACTCTTCTACCTTTTAACATCAGAACCAAAGTCTTTGGCGATTTCCCTCTTCTGAGGTCAACTTTAGATCCACCATCTCTCTCTCTCTCTCTCTCTCAGTCCTATCAAGAGATTTGACGTGTAACAAGAACTTCTCAACTCCAGTTGCTCAACTCAAGCCTCCTGATGCTTTCTGGTGCTACGGCTGGTCAAGCCCACACCGCTGAATTTTAACTCGGGTGTCAGAGGTCACGTATGGGCAGATCCCGAGCTAGGCCTCAGGGGACAGACCTCTGGTCTCTCTGCATGTTTTATGTCTGCCTGGCCCCTGACCTTCTGGACCATAGATCTGGAGAACTTCCACCTTTCCTCAGCGCTGTCCTTTGGGACCAATCCATGGTGTCTCTTGGGACCTTCGCATTGATGGTCTTCAAGAGCCAGATGCTCCCTTTTCCAGGGTGGCCCGTAAGATCAAACACACCTCGAGGGTAACAGATTGAGCTAAAAAGCTAGAAGAAACTTAGTTTCTTGGTCCTACTTTCCATCTTTGTTTGTTTGTTTTCAGCTGTTAGGTTATTTGAACGACCGTTTACAAGCTTTCCTAGACTTTACTATTATCTATTGAGATTTTCTCTCATTATTAGGCTGATGGGAAGGCACTTTTTAAAGCAATGGCTTTGGAACCTTTGAAGTTTACCTCCCCATGAAATTCTTCCAGCTTTTTCTTGTAGACCAAAAAAAACCAAAAGCTAAGACAAGAAAGTTTAGCCACTTTTTCTCTGGAAGTTTCCCTGAATTTCCTACTCTAGGTAGTCCTTGATGTACAACCATTATGTTTAGTGACCATTCAAAATGGCCGTAAGTCACTTTTTTTCAGTTCTGTTGTAACTTCCAATAATCACTATGCAAATAGTTGTAAGTTGAGGACTACAGTAAGTTTCCCCCCAAAAGGTTTGATTTCTGATTATTTATCTTTCAGAAATGGAAAGAAAATAGGGAAAACGATGAATGCTTCTGTTCTTAAGTGGATTTCATGGGCATTTTTGAGAACCAGATGGAGAAAGAATTTGTTGACATTCTTATCTAACCGTTTGCTTTCCTCCTTTATGGATAGGAGACCACCAGGAGATCTTAGAGCTGTCGAGTTGACTGGAAAATTTAAAAAATAAAAAATAAATCCAGAAGGAATCCAAGAAACCAGAGCCACACCTTTTTCCTAAAAACAGCAGGAAACAAAGAGGCCTTTATTTTTAAAATATATATATATATCAAAGGGAATTTTTATATAGCACAAAAGTTTTTAAAAGTTGCACTGAAAGACAGCGGGTCCTAATTGAATAAGCCTGCCCCCTTCATCTGCATAACTCCGCCCTTGAAAAGTGACACATTTAAAGAAACAAACTTATTTTAGCACCCCTGTGGGAGTGGGCGACAATTTGCTATAAGCCCCTCATTTTTTTCTTAGTTATCATTATCATTACTATTATTATTACTATTATTATTACTATTATTATTACTATTATTATTACTATTATTATTATTATTATTATTATTATTATTATTATTATTATTATATTTTTCCCCGTTTAGTTTTGTTCTCCTTCTGGGAAATTTGCAGGTTTCAAATGTCCCACGATTTGACTTGACAAGGCTTTGCAAGGCAGCCCAGTTTGATGAAGGGGGGGGGGCGGCCAGCGTGGTGGGGGGAAAGGATGCGAAAAAGGAATTTCTCTCTCCTCGCCGCCCCTCCCCAAATTATATTTCAAACTCAATAAGTCGGGTTGGCTTTCCTCTAATTTAACTCTTCCTCTTTCCCACTTGGGAGCGGGGGGGGGAGATGAAATGGGGAGGAGGGCAGATTGAGGGAGTGCGAAAGGCGGGGTGGGGGGGGGGAGAAGGGCAGTTGAGGAAGGGGGGGGACTTGTCACGTTTACGGGCTTCAAGAAGGCTCCATCAGTCGGTTTGAGGAGAAAACAGCGGCCGGGGACGGGTCAATTTCAATCTGGATGGAGCGGAAAAACTTTTGACCGAAGGGAAGTTTTCCGGAGCGGCGGCAACTGGGGTGCGCTGGGGAGGATGGGGGGCGGCCCGGTGACGGATAGACCCCAAGTAAAAAGTTTGGAGAAGTTCTTTCTCTCTCGAGTTCACAAGCTACACAGAGAAAAAGAGTGTGTGTGAGAGAGAAATAGAGAGAGAAAGACAAGAGAGAGAGAGGGGGGAAGAGAGCAAGGCAGAAAGAGTGAAAGAGGGAGAGAAGGACACAGGGAGAGAATAAAAAGAAAGAAGAGAGAGAGGGGGGAAAAGAGAGGAAGAGAAGAAGCCGAGAAAGAAAGAGTGAAAGAAGAGAGGAAGAAAGGGAGAGAGAGAGGAAGGAAGGAAGGAAGGAAGAAAAAGAAAGAAAGAAAGAGACCGAGATGCAGTGAATATAATAAAGCCCCACACACACCCTTAGAAACACACACACACACACACACACACACACACACACACACACACCCCACATCAGGAAAACGTAGGTGGAGGAGGAGGGATAGAGAGAGAGAGAGAAAGAGAAAGAGAGAGAGAGAGGAAATCAAAGCAGAAGGAAAAGTTTTGTTGGGGACGTTAAGTCGGTTTGGGGGGAGCCAAGGGAGGCTCGCCAGATCGCAGCTCCTGGCTGGCCGGGGGGTGTCTTTTTTTCTGCTCTCCCCCCCCCCGCCCCCCCAGCTGGATCAGGCCGCGATGGAAGCGGTGTCCGCCTACAGCATGGACAAGCAATTCGCCCCCAACCCGGTCCGGATCTTGGAGCCTGCAGACAACCCTCAGGCGCGCAAGAATTTCAGCGTGAGTCACCTCTTGGATCTGGAGGAAGCGGCCGTCGGCATGAACGGGACGCCCCAGGACGCCGGCTCCGAGGCTCGGGAAGGCGGCAAGGGGGCTTTCGACCCCTCCGGGGGTAGCAGTGGCAGCGAAGGAGGAGGAGGAGGAGGAGGCGCGCTGCGGGAAGGTGAGCGCGTCGGAACGCGCGTCCTGGCGCGTCCCGGGGGGGAAAGGAAAACGGCCCAAGAGACGGGGAGGTCTAGGGGAGGGCTGGGGTCTTGCCTAGGGGCCCTTTGGGGAGCCTGCCCCCTTCCCAGCGGCCTGGGGGAGGAAGGTCCCCTGCCGAAGAGCCAGCTTGGCCTTAAGGGGCTTAGCTCCTTGGGGTTTCCTGACTCGGAGGGCTCCGCTGTCCAGCGCCGGACACACTCTGGGAATCACGGGTTTCGGAGGGGGGGAGGCGGGTTGAGCGGAGAGAAATCTTTGGGAGGAGGAGAGGAGACTCAAAGGTGCTTTTTCAAGAGGCAGCTGGACTTTCTGAAGAAGCTGAAGAAGCTTCTTGGATGAGGAGCGAAAGGTCTTCAAAGAAAAAAACCAGAAAAATCCCAGTTGTCTCTTGAAAAAGAAAGTACCTTTGGGACAACCAGGACTTGATGGATGGTTGAGAATCTCCACAGACTTTGGCCAAAAAAAACTTGGGGGGGGGCAGTGGGATTCAGAGGGTGGGAATCCGGGAGAACAGTCAACAGATCCGAACCGGCCTTTGCAAAGATGCTGTCAATTATCCAGAACAGGCACCGAACAGGCACCCCGGATGAAGTTCAGTGTCTTTAGTATTTCGTATTTAGCTCCGTTTCTTCCTTCGTCTTCTTTGGACGTCTGGCAAGAACGTCGGAACAGGGAAAAAGAAATAGCCTTTTGCAGATTAATCCAGCAAATCCTATTTAGCCAGAATCGAAACAAATGTAAGGAGTTGGTTGAAATGGTGAGCGCCTAATTTGGAGGATAAATCCTGCCTAAGTTGGTCAGACGCATTTCCCCCCCCCCCCCAAAAAAAAGGCGGGAGGTGTGGAAACAGGCAGAGGAATTCTCTTAGTGAGGGGGGGGTCCTTGGTGCTCTCTGAGGTCGGTGGGTTTTTTTGCAGACGTCTCATAACCCAACTAGGTAACATCATCCATGCTCTGATGATGAGCACTGATGATGCTACCTAGTTGGGTCACGAAACATCTGCAAGAAAACCACCAAGCTCAGAGAGCACCAAGGACCTCAAAATTCAACCCTGAGCTACAAATATTCTCCTTTATTGGTAATTTTATTATTAGATTGCAATGTGGATAATTCTACTTTACAGTTAGTTGAAGGCCTTTCAAGACTCTTAACGCAGTTGCCTGTTTACTCTGTCTTTCTGGGTGCAAGGTGTAAAACCAGGTGTAGCTTCGCCTGCTTTTATTTCATTTCATTTTATAATTTATTTTAATTGTGTTATTTCGTTTCATTTTTTTAAAATTTTATTCCTCATCCTTCCACACCTCTCATCTCACTTATGGCATACAACATCCCTTTCATTTTGCCGTATAATTCACGCACAAAACATCCATAGCCGCCAAATAAGAAACTTCTCGGAGAGAACTAACCCCGATTCTCTTTTAGATGCCATGTAGGTTGTGATATTTAAAGATGTGTGATACACAATTCCACTAAATGGAATAAAAACATAAAAAGCAGGCTTCTGTCTTGAAAACAGGTTAGTATCCTGGCCATTTTACACAAAGGTGAAAAATTTTCTGTCAGCTTTTGTAGAGCCCTAATTTGTCCTTCCTGGTCAGATTCTACATTTCTGTTTCTTGATTTAACAGAATTCTTGCACTGGTTTTCAGCAACCCAACCAACCTTAAAAAAGACCTTCTTCCATCCTGCCATTCCAGTGAAAAATAATTTTATTTATTTACTTATAAAATTTATCGGCTGCCCGTCTTACCGTAGGGTAACCCTGGGCGGCCTTGGAGTCATAAAAGTGTGTCTATACATAGAATGAAAATATTAAAATCAATCATCAAAACCTAAGGACATGTGCGGAGGGCAGAAGCACCATTGCCAAAACAGCCAGAGTCCAAATATTTTATTATATTTGTTTCTGACTTGCAATATCAGATTCACCTCTCAGAGAACCAAGCCTCAGTTTCCACCTCTGTGAAATGAGCTTAATAATCACTGAACGCCTTTGTGGTGCCATGGCAAGGGAAATAAAACAGCAATAGGACTAGTTGTTTCCCCTCTTGGTGAAAATCCAATGTATCTGGATGCAAACAGGGCACTCAACTTATGGAGTAGATGTGTTAGTTTCATGGAAATTGAAGTCCCTTTGAAGTTTGATGCACCAAGAGCAGTGTAATTTTCAAGAACAACCTCCCCCTGTGCCTGAACAGACAAGTTTTTGATGAGTGTGTGCTACCTGCTCTAACATATGACGGTGAAATGTGAAGCCTAACCTCACAATCGATTGCAAAAGCTACAAGGGGCACAAAGAGGCACGGAATCCACACTTGGCAACACAAGACGAGATCGAAAGACCTGCCTATGGATTAGAGAGTGAAGGAGAGTATACAATGCCATCAAAAGAATTGAAATGGAACTGGGTCGGCCACACAGCAAGAAGGACGGGTGGCAGGTGGACCAAGGCAGCCGTAGAATGGATCCCACTTGATCGAAAGCATCTATGAAAGAGACCCAAAACACGATGGATCAGCAAATATGGTGGCAGAAACCAACCCACCAACATCAGGACTGTCTAGGTTGGAAACATGCAGAAGACGTACTTCATCCTGCAGTAGATGGACATTGGCTAGAATGATGATGATGAAAAAGAAGAAGAGATCCAGATAAAGGTGAATTTTGTATATGCAATTCTGAGTTCATGATGGCTTCTCAGAAATGGTCCAATGGAGATCAAATAAACTATCCTGTTTTCTCCTTCCTTCTTTCCTTCCCTCTTTCCTTCCTTCCTTCCTTCCTTCCTTCCATTCTTCCTTTCTTTTTCTTCCTTCCTCTTTCTTTCTTTCTTTCTTTCTTTCTTTCTTTCTTTCTTTCTTTCTTTCTTTCTTTCTTTCTTTCTTTCTTCCTTCCTTCCTTCCTTCTTTCTTTCTTTCTTTCTTCTTCCTTCCTTCCTTCCTTCCTTCCTTCCTTTTTCTTTCTTTCTTGCCAAATCAGGCTGTAAACATGCACATGTGAAAACGTGGCATTTCCAAAACCTATTTATTTTACTTCCCTTCATTTCATCGAGTTTCCTGCCTGCCGAGTGAGATTGTGATCGGGATGACTTAGAAGCAACCACTTTATTACTTTCCCCGTGGATACGCAGACTTCTCCCTGTGGTGTTTCCTCCGGAGTAGAAAGGCGGCATTCTTACTTACTCTACATCCTTGTCGGCCTTTAAATCAAGCCTGGTTTCCTTTAGAAGATTACAGCACAGCTTAATAATCTTTTCCTTTCTTTTCCTTTTGGATTCGATTCTTCAAGCTTCGTAGATTTTATTGGCAGCTCCAAAACTCGATGACTAAGTTAGCGTGCAACACTTTGGTATTCAGGAGTCTTTTGGAGTGGAGGTGAAGAAAGAAGAAAGAAGAAGAAGAAGAAGGGAGGAGGAAGAAGAAGAGGAGGAGGAAGAGGAGGAGGAGGAGGAGGAGGAGGAGGAGGAGAAGAAGAAGAAGAAGAAGAAGAAGAAGAAGAAGAAGAAGAAGAAGAAGAAGAAGAAGAAGAAGAAGAAGAAGAAGAAGAAGAAGAAGAAGAAGAAGAAGAAGAAGAAGAAGAAGAAGAAGAAGAAGAAGAAGAAGAAGAAGAAGAAGAAGAAGAAGAAGAAGAAGAAGATGATCATCCTTCAGTAGTTTGACCAAGGGACTGTTGGGAGGGATTTCTTTTCCCATGGCAGCTCTGTAAATATTCTCTCTGCTTTTCTTTAGAGGGGCAATATTTCTTGTTGATGGTTGATTAAAAACTAGATTTTTGGAAATGCAGTAGCATATGAGAGAATGGATGGATGGATGGGGAAAAGGGAAAGCAGAATGGGAAGGAAGGAAGGAAAGAAGGAAGGAAAGGAAGAAGAGGGGAAGGAAAGAAGGAAGGAAAGAAGGAAGGAAAGAGGAAATTCTTGTCTCTTTTCTTGCATTGCCTGGTCAAATATTCCTTCTATGCATTGTTACATCTCAATATTTATCTCTAATATTTGACAAAATAACAGAGTTGGAAGGGACTTTGAAGGTCTTCTAGTCCAACCCCTTGCTCAAGCAGGAAACCCTCTATAATAATAATGTCCTTGCAAAAGATGGAAGAATGGATGCTGGTCAGATTGGCCTGTGTGTGTCATTCATTCGTCAGTGAAGTAGTCATCACACGGATGGGGTGTAACACTGGTGTGTGTTCCTGCTCTAACATTCCGTACAGTTGAGATCAGCCATTTCACAACGGTGGCTGGTCCGTTTGCCTTTTGTCGGATTAAAAAGTGACAGCGTATTTTGAACCTATAGAAATGGACGCTTCATCTCCTGAACCTAATTTAGCTGAAAGGAAAACCCACCTGTTTACATTGGGACTAGATGCAATCTATGTTAGATATTTCCTTCCTTCCTTCCTTTCCTCCTTCCTTTCCTCCCCTTCATTCCCTCTCCCTCCCTTCATCACTCCATTTCTTCTTTTTCTCTTTTAGAACAGAACAGAACAGAACAGAATAGAATAGAATAGAATAGAACAGAATAGAATAGAATTCTTTATTGGCCAAGTGTGGTTGGACATACAAGGAATTTGTCTTGGTGCAAATACTTTCAGTATACGTAAAAGAAAAGATACACGTCTTTTCCTTCCTTCCTTCCTTCTTCCCACCCTCCCTCTCATGACTGTCTACCCAGATAATTTAGTTCCCAAGAAAACTAGATCACCACATTTTTGTAATAGCTACTATAAGATTAATCTCGACATGGAACTTGGCTATTGCTACACATAAAACCGTGTAACATAATAATGATGATCTCTGATGATCTGGATATGGTTATAAAAGAATGACTAAAGAGTCACACATGACAGGAAACCCCTTCATTTATTCATTTTATTAGAAGCCATAATGGAAAACCAGCTGATATGTTCTGCTTCTGAAATGAAGGAATAGAATGTACCACAGGATGCAGGACAAGAAGCAATGGATGGAAAGTTATCTAGGAAAGATCCAACCTTGAATTAAGGATACATTTCCTGACAGTGACCACAATTAATCAATTGTCTCTGGAAGTTGTGGATGCTCCCTCACCGGAGGTTTTCAAAAATAGACTGGACAAGTCATTTGTCTCTTCCAGGTCTATGATTCTATGGCATTGTCTTAGGAATATATTAGGAAGGTCCAACTCATTTTTAAGTCAACTTTTTTTCTGTTTTCTGTCTTGCTAACGCCTCATAAGATGAAGGGCAACAAAGCTCGTTGTCTTCTGAACAGAGCAGAATAACAGAGTTGGAAGGGAGCTTGTAGGTCATCTAGTCCAACCCCCCTTCCCCACCCAAGCAGGAGATCCTACACCATTTCTGACAGATGGCAGTCCAGTCTCTTCTTGAAAGCTTCCAGGGATGAAGCTCCTACAACTTCCAAAGGCAACTTCTGTTCTGTCGGTTGATTGTTCTCACTGTCAGAAAATTTCTCCTTATTTCTAGGTTATTTCGGCCCAGGCAACTTACAGACATTGTTAAATTCTCCAGGATCCAAGTTTTAGTCCACTACCTAGTTTTTAATCTATCATCTTTTTACAATGTAAAGATTGAGAGGGGGGAGGGGGCCATGAAAGTCCTTCTGGAGAAATGATGCTCAGAGAATTCAGATTAACCGAAGAAATTTGAGCAGTTCCTTTCTCGAAAGAATGCCCGGATGAGTTTTGAGGATTTTTTAGCTGTCCAACCACAAAAAAATTCTGGGTTTATTTGTATAAGTTGGAGGCAGGGCCCTTCTGTCTTGAAGAACCGTCCCTTGCCCATGTCAGGTTCCAGAATAAACATAACCTCCATGATCTCTCCAGCTTGAGAAAAACAACATTTGTTCCTTCGAGAAACCAGGATGGTCTTTCACAGGCGAGACCTCAGATTCGGCTCTTCCGATATTTCCTCCCGGCAAACGGAGAGGAGATCCGGTTTGCACCTGGGGACCCAACGCAAACTGGACACGGTGGTCAATCAATGTTGGAAAGCTTCATCGGAGGTGTGGAAGGAGGGAGGTCCTTCTCTTTGAAGCCACGCTCACGATCCTACCGTCTTGGCGCAACTCCAAGAAGTGCCCCCACGCAAGACATTTGGAGGGAATCCTCGACTTACGACTGGAATAAGGGGACTTAAGATATCCAGGTCTGAAATTCCGACGGTGGCCGTCTCCTTCCAATGTTTTGACTACATGCGTCATCTGGTCGTCATATTTTAAGACTGGCTTGGTGGAAAACCGGCATTTGCCTCTGTTTTTCAGCAAAACCGTGCCATCCTTCCGGTGAAGGAAAGCTGTACGGTCTCCATTTTTTTTTTTAAAAAAAGGGCAAAATTAGAACGAAAAAACAAAACAAAACCTGAGAACAATGTGGTGTTTTCACCTCCTTCCACCCACATTAATTAATCTTGATCTTGATCCATCGCTGACATGTGCCATCTGATTGCTACCATTTTAAATTTTCGTCTCAACAATCCCACCCTCCTCTTTTCTTTTTCTCTCTCCCCCTCTTTGGCTTGTTTTCTTTAGTTCTCCTTTTAAAATGTGTCTCTCGCTTCCCTTCCTTTCCAGCCCGGCCTTGCCTTCCTCCTTTGCTGCTAACTGGAACCATGTGTTGGGTTGTAAGAGAAGTTGGTTTAGGCCTTAGGCTCTTAAGTTCCACCCTGAACGTTGGGAGGTGTAGTGATGCTAACTCCCGGGGAGAGAAAAGGAGATGTTTTTGCCATTTTTTTTTTTAAACAAGGGGAGCCCTTGTAAATCCAAACCGTGTTTCTGTCAACTAGTCTGGGGGCTTTAAACACAGGAAGTTAACTAAGCCCAGTTTGGCTTTGAAATTTCTCTGACGTTGCTTCCATCGGATTCAGCTGATGCTACCGAGCAAAGAGCATTAAGGTCAACAAGGATCTGTATTGTTTTTTTAACCAGACAAAACATTCCCTTGAATGTAATGAGGAATTGGTTACAGAAACTGGGCTTGGCTAGTCGAGGGAAGAGGAAGACCAGGGGAGACACGATAGCAGCCTTCCAATATTTCAAGGGTTGCCCAAGAGAGGAAGAAGGGGCCAAGCTGTTCTCCAAAGCACCTGAAGGTCAGACAAGGAATAGTGGATGGAAACTGAACAAGGAGAGATTCAACCTGGAAATAAGGAGAAACTTTCGGACAGTGAGAACAGTCAACTCGTGGAATAACTTGTCCTCGGAAGTTGTGGGAGCGCCATCACTTGAGACTTTCAAGAAGAGACTGGACTGCCATTTGTCTGATTATCTGTTATTTAATCAGAATTCTTGTGACAGAATAAGGAAGTTGGGCAAGGGAACTTAGAGGTCTTCCAGTCCAACCCCCCCTGATCGAAGCAAATGGCTGGCTTCTTGGAGCCCTCCAGTGATGGGGGCATCCACAACATCTGGAGACACGATTTTTTCCACCCATTACTTCTTGTCCTGCCTTCAGTTGCTTTGTGGGGTCAATCCTCTCTTCTCTGATAGCCCCTCAAAGATGCTATCATGCCACCCCTAGTTCTTCTCTTCATTCAACTAGACACACCCAGTTCCCTTCATGGTTTATCATATGGTTTAGCCTCCAGACTGTCCTCAATTTATAATAGTTAGTTCAAAGTCACAACAGCATTGAAAAATGTGACATTTGTCCGTTTTTCACGCCACCGCTGCAGCTTTCCCAGGGTCACATGATCAAAATTCAGAGGCTTGGCAACTGACACGTACTTGTGACAGTTGCAGTGTTTCCCGGGGTCACCTGATCCCCTTTCGCAATCTTCTGACAAGCAAAGGCAATAGGGAAGCCAGATTCACTTAACAACTGTGGCACGAAAGGTCATAAAAAGAGGGCAAAGCTCACTTAACAGCTGTCTCGCTTAGCAACAGAAATTTGGGGCTCAATTATAGTCATAAGTCAAGGACTACCTGAAGCATCTTTGTTGCTGTTCTCTGCACTCTTTCAAGAATCTCAACACCTTTTTGATATAGTGGTGACCAAAACGGGTATAAAATCACGAATGATTCATATAACAATTGCCTTCCTTAATGGTGTAAATTCTGGCCCCAGTTGCAGTCGTAAAGTGAGGACTACCTGTGAAGATGCTCATTTTTGCCCCTGGTAGGGCAGGAGGCAAGCCCAGTTTTGAGGAATATTTGGAGATTTTCTCTTCCCCTGGAAAATTTGGAGGAGTTCCACAGTTCCACCGTGCCCAGTTCTGTAACAATAAGCTATTTTGTCCTCAGCTTATGGCAGAGCAGTGAGAAACGGTTCAGATATCAAAGGAGGAGCCAAAAAAAAAAGCCAATGCAATCTTAGGCTGCATTAACAGAAGGTGCCAGACAGGCAGTGAGGTGGCAGTTCTGACTCACAGATGGAATTGAGGTCACCTGAATTGTTAGTACCACTTTATAAAGCTTCAGTAAGGCCACACCTGGAATTCTGCATCCAGTTTAGGTCGCCACATTATAAAAATGATGTTGAGATTCCAGAAAGAGTGCAGAGAAGAACAACTAAGATGATTGGGGGAGGATAAAAAATAGGAAGAGCTTTTGCAGGAATTGGGCATGTCTAGTTTAATAAAAAGAAGGACTAGGAGAGACAGCCTTCCAATATTTAAGGGGCTGCCATAAAGAAGACAAGGACGGTGGGGGCGGTCAATCTATTTTCCAAAGCACCAGAAGGCAAAACAAGAAACAATGAATGGAAACTAACGAAAGAGACAAGCAACGTAGAACTAAGGAGAAATTTTCTGAAAGAACAATCGGTCAGCGGAACAGCTCCCCTCTAGAAGTTATAGGTGCTCCAACCCTGGAGGCTTTCAAGAAGAGACTGGACAATCCTTGGATCAGGGTGGTGTACGGTCTCCTGCTTGAGCTGGGGGTTGGTCTAGAAGACCTCCAAGGTCCCTTTCCATTCTGAAATTCTGCTTCAAAGTCCGTCGGAACTGGCCAAGGTGAAACCTTGTGATTTTGAATCTCTTGTAGGACCATGTTTCTGTTTTGAACAGACTTCATTCCTTTGCTTTTAAGTTTTTTTGTTTTTTGTTTTTAAAGGCAGGTTTTGTGTGATGAGAAGCCAGGAGCAATTTGAAAGCTTAAAAGCAATGGAAGGGGAGAGGAAAAATGGATTGATTGTGTTTGCAGCAAATTACAGCTAAGGCAAAGGACAAGGGCGTGTGGGTGTGGGTGGAAATTCTGAAATTTTCCAAAATTGTTTGGTTCCACCCCAGCCTGGAAAGACCCACCAGCAAGGCAAAAATAGGCAAAGAAAGAAATATACAGGTTGAGATGTGTAATTCCTTTGTGTAAACATCTGTTTACATTTATAGTGATGATATTACTGGCAGGAGAACCTCAAAGGCAAAATAATAATAATAATGATAAGAGAGAGAAAGAGGGAGGGAGGGAGAGAGGGGGGGAGGGGGGGAGAGAGAGAAAGAGAGAGAGAGAGAGAGAGAGAGAGAGAGAGAGAGAGAGAAGAAATTGGGGGAGGCAGCTAAAACTATGAAACCCAGGTTGTCCAAAGATTGTCAAGTAAGTTTATCAACGTGTTTACAGAGGAGACAATGCAAGGGTTACCATCACAAAGCAGGGATAAGAACAGAATTTTGGAACATTGGTGAGTTTAAGATGTGTGGACTTTAATTCCCAGAATTCCCCAGCCAGGAAGGTCCTACCCATCTAAAACTTGCCAAGGTAGAGAAACACTGAGTTAGAATCTTTCTGCACCTGTGATCTAAAATGTTTCCAATTTTACACCCAACGCTGCACGGATGCATCAGTTGCAGCTCATTTGAAGCAAGCCGTGGTTTAGTGTATGAAATATTGCAGTAGCTAGGATCCATAATTGCAATCCCGCCAACTGTCTTTAGAACATGGAATCAAATGGTTTAGAAGGGACCTTGGAGGTTATCTACTCCAGGAGACTAGAAAGGCAGGAGACCTTATGCCATCCTGGTCAAAAGGTTGTCTAATCACTTCTTGAAAACCGCCCGTGACGGAGCACCAACAGCTGCTCCACGGATTAATTGTGGAATTAATAGAATTCTCCGTAATTCCAGTCTTGAAATTTTTCCATCCGTTGCTTCTTGTCTTGCCCTGGGGTGGCTTTGGAAAATAGGTTGACCCATGAGATTCCATGACCTAAACCTGCCCGCCCCCCCCCAAAAAAAGGCTTTTAGTGGATTATGTGGGATTCTCCTTTGATGGCTCCCTTCATGTATCAAAGAAGTTTAGATGCCGATTCATGTTATGGAAGGCGGATCCTCGCATTCAGCTGTATGACTGCAATCTTAAGGGGCAACCTGACTTGTGTCAACTTTTAATTAAACAATGCCATCATGCAAATTGGCTAGTGGTTTTCCCCCATGAAACATCTGGAGAACTTGGGTTCTTCTAAACAGTGCAAAAGTCAACCGAGGCCAAGGTTAGCAAACCTTCCCCGACAGCCTTCAACCTTCTTGGGCAACGACCAATCCCCTCCTCTCGCCCATTTACATCACTTGAGTCTGATCAAACTTTTCCCAATTTGGCGCCCTCGGATATATTTTGGGTGTTCTCACCCAACCCTACCACAATATTTCGATGCGATGCTGTGGAAACCCACAAAGATGCCAAACATTTGTAAGACGTTAAACACTTGGATGGTTTTGAGCCAGTTTTGGTTAAAGGAACAATGGAGATTGTCTGGGAAGGCGGGTCGTAGAAGGTGGGATGTCTGACGGATATCCCAACTATCTCAGGCTGGAATCCAGCTCACCTCTCCTTCTCAGATACCGTTGGTGGACCCAAGCTAGGGTTGGGGCTGTGGCATGATAGCAGTCTTCCAGGACTTGAGGGGCTGTCCCAGAGAAGACCCCCAAAGCAGCTGAGAAATAAGAGATGGAAACTTATCAGAGAGTCCTAGAACTAAGGAGAAATTTCCCATCAGGGAAAACAATTAACCAGTGGAACAACTTTCCTTCTGAAGTTATGGGTGCCCCATCACTGGAGGTTTTGAAGAAGAGATTGGACAGCTGTTTGTCTGAAAGGTTACAGGGTTCCTGCTTGAGCAGGGGGTTAGATTAGATGACCTCCAAGGTCCTTTCTCTAAGGTCCTTTCCAACCTCATGGTGCTCTGTTCTAAGCAGTGTTTCTCCTCTCCTGGTTGCTCCATCCCTGCAGATTTCCAAGTAGAGATTAGACCACCATTTGTCTGGATTGGTGGAGGATCTTCTGCTTGACAGGGGGCTGGACTAGAAGGCCTCAAAGGTCCCTTCCAACTGTGTTATTCTTTAGGGTCTGCTGTTCTCCACACCTCTGGGCTCGAGAGCTTTTGCTCTCCAAAAGCCCAGGGGTGGCAGGCTGTGAACTCACTCCTGTCTTGCAGACAGCATCTTCCCACAGCTCCTTGCCTCTTCCTTGTTCTGCACCCCTTTTTCGCCTCTGTTTCTTTCTTTCTTTCTTTCTTTTTTTAAAAGGAGAGTGCGGAGCTGCCATCTCCCTTAAAAAAACCCACCCTTTTCCTTCGCAGCCGTAGCCCTGGCTCGGCAAACTGTACGAGTCTATTAAAGTCTGCGCGCCTCTCTCGACTGAAGTCTGTGGCTTTAGGCCGGCGCCAGGGTTCCACTTCGAACCAGATGTGGAGAGGCGCCATGGTTCCCAGCCAACAAGGCTGGCCTTTTGCAGGGCCTCACACGCGAGGAGACCTGGAAGGCACATGGAATAAGCGTGAACCAGTGTCGGGAACCTGGGGGTGGGGGGTGGGGGGGGGAGAGTAGAGAGGCAGGGGTACAAACGTCCTTCCCCCAAAGTACTGCATGGAAACAAATCTGGGTGGGGTTGGGTGGGAAGAACCAGCCAAGTTGGTAGAGGAGGAGAAAAGAGGAAAAATAGCTGTAGATTCAAATTGGAAGGAGAAGATGACGAACAAGAGAACATTGGTTGCGTATAAATCTGATTATCTATCAATCTTTTATCATCTATCATCTATCTATCTATATCTAGCATCTATCTATTTATCTCTATCATCTATCAATCAATCATCTACCTACATCATCTATCTATCTCTATCATCTATTTCTATCTATTTATCTCTATCTATCTATGTATCTCTAACTATATCTATCTACCAGTATCTCTTATCTATCTCTATCTATCTAATAACTATATTTCATCTATCTGTCTGTCTATCTATCTATCTATCTATCTATCTATCTATCTATCTATCTATCAATCTATCTCTATTTATTTATCTCTATTTATATCTATCTATCTATCTATCTATCTATCTATCTATCTATCTATCATCTATCTATCTATCTATCTATCTATCTATCTATCTATCTATCTATCTATCTATCTCTATCATCTATCTATCTATGTGTCTATAATGTATCTACTGTATTTATCATCTCTTTATCTATATGCTTTAAACTATAATCTATTTATCTATCTATCTATCAAATTTTGATTGGCTTCTCCTGCCCAGAGCCAAAGCTGTCCATGAAGGCTAAGGTGGGTCCCCCTTCTGACCATCCCTCCGTTTTCCAACCCTGCCGTCAGTTTCCTGCCAGGAGTGAAGGCAGAAGGACCTGCTCTCTCTCTCTCTCTCTCTCTCTCTCTCTTTCTCTCTCTCCCCCGCCCTGTGGCTTTCTGACAGTCTGGATGAATCAGAAGGAAAACTGAGATGCCCTTAAACGTTTTCAGATGGAGGACTTCAGAGGCAGCAGGGTCACCTGCCTTCAGCCCTCCTCCTCCTCCTCCTCCTCGATTGCCCTGGTGGGGTTTAAAACTTTGCCCTTTTGCATTTTTCTAACCCCCTTAGAGGAAAAAGTCAATGCTGCTTTTCAAAGGCTGGGTAGGAAGGAGGCCGGGAAGGGTAGGTGGGGTGCGGGGAATGGAGAGGTTTTCATTCCCCAAAGAGCTCTGAGAGGCATAATAAATGAAAGAAGCCGTCAATCAGGACTGATCCAGCAGCCTCGGAAAACCATTCCTGGCCTCTCTCTCTTTCTCCCTTGCTTTCATTCTTCCTCTTTCTCTCTCTTTCTCTCTTCCTCTTTCTCTCTTTTCTGTCCTTCTCCTTTCTCTCTGTCTCTTTTCTCTCTTTCTCTATCACTCTTATTCATTCTTTCTCTCTTTCCCTCTTCCACTCTCGTTTCTTTCGCTTTTCTGTCTCTTTGTCTTCCTCTTTCTTTCTTTCCCTCTCTTGAGGAAGGGGTTGGACTAGAAGATCTCCAAAGTCCCTTCCAGCCATAGGATTCTTCGAACTCCTTTTGAAAGATGTTCAAGATTCCATAACTATTCAGAAATGTAGCCCAGGTTGAGCTGTCTGGCCCCGTCAAACATCAGGAGCTGACCACATGAAATATTTTCGTATAACGTCATCAGATGCTTTATGATAATGTCGGGGTTCTAAAACAGTTTATAAAATTTGCTGAATTTGAATTCCACGGGAGATGTATGGGTCCTGGAATTGGGATGGATTGGATAGCCATCTGTCCGGAATGATACTGGGTCTCTCCTGCCTTTTTTGTTTTGTTTTTAAATATACTTTTAATTTTATTGAACAAACAGAAACAAAAACCAAAAAAATGCATTAAAAAATTGAACATGGTACAATCTTCCTAACCCACATATTTGTCTTACATTGCTAAATCACATATAAAGATAAAACAAATTTACTTTCAATATAATATTATAATATAATATAATATAATAATGTAATAATAATGTAATGTAATGTAATGTAATGTAATGTAATATAATATAAATACAATACAATATATATGTATACACACACACACACACACACACACACACATTTAATCCTTTCTTATTGTCTTGATCCTTCCTCTTTTCTAACCAACCATAAAACTTGTCCCATATTTTGCAGGAATCTGATTCGTCCTTATTTTTTAATTCCTTTGTCAATTTGTCCATTTCTGCGCACATCCAAATTTTCCTAATTATTTCTGATTCATTTGGGAGTTTCTTTACCTTTTACATCGTTGTGCATAAGCCAATCTCGCAGCGGTCTCAGGTGCTTGATTAGGGGGTCAGACTAGAATACCTCTAAGGCCCCTTCCAATGCTGTCATTCTGCTATTCTGTTATTCCCTTAGTTGGTCCCTTCTTCACAAAATTGTTGCCCTACAAGGCACTGTTTCACCCAGTTAAAGGTTACACACAAACAGGAAAGTTGTAATAGCACATAGAAAGCAAAACTGTGTGTGTATTTTCCCCTCACTCAAATCACCCCTGATGCGTCCCTCTGACCAAGGCTGCGAGCATGTTAAATCCACATTAAGAACCCGACCTCTGCCTTGTTTGTTTTTCTAAATTCCGAGACCGGAGAACAAATGGGTACCCAGGAATGACCTGTGTTAATTAATAAAATCTATTTATTTGATTTAGGAGTCGCTGCATCGCCCCAGGCTGTCTTGGCTATAATTATTATTTCAATAGAAAAGTAGTATCCGTCTTGGACTTGTTGAAAGAAGAAGGAAAGTTAGAAAGAAGACAGGATATATTTTTCTTCGGAAGAATTTATGACTAATAGCCTTCAGGCTATTTCAGCCCACTCAATTAAACTGCATATTTAAAAACAGGGGGGTGGGGAGGGAAAAGGGGAAAAAGGAGGGGAGAATAGAAAGATGAGACAAAAGGAGGGGGAAATGGAAAGGAGAGAAAATTAACTTTGAATCAGGGATACTGCCGAAATTCAAAATTACTTCCTTGGTAAATTGAATTTGACATCCTTATAATTCACAAGCCTGGGCTTAAGTCCAATTAATTTTTAGAATTATGAAATTTGAATATGTACATCTGTGTTTTCAATGGCAATCGTGCTGTTTAAGAGTGCAGAAGTTCTTTTTCCATAAACTTTTAGGAATTCAAAGTGGCTTCTGGAAGTTTCAAAATTATTTCTCTCTTTTATTGTTTTGTAACTCTAAAAAGATCTGAAGTTTTGAATCGTAGGGCTTTGATATTTTTTAGTTTTTGCAAAAGACTTTTATTTTTTTTGAAAAGGTCCCTTCCAATAACATAACATAAATAAATAACGGAGGTTATTCCTCCCTCCCTTCCTTCCTTTCCTTCCATCTGAATAGGCTCAAACCTGAATTGAGTGGTTGAAAGTACAGTTAGTCCTTGACTTACAGCCATTGAGCCCAAATGTTCTGCTGCTAAGCAAGACAGTTATTAAGTGAGTTTTGCCCCACCTTACAAACTCTCTTGCCCAAGTTGTTAAGCAAATCATTGCGATTGTCCAGTTAGTCACAGAATAGTTAAGATAGTTCGAAACAAATTTCTCTGTGAAGACCCAGGATAGGATATAAAACAAACACAGTCACAGAAAACAGGTGAAGCCTGTTTTATTTCTTCACTTTGCTTCCAAGCTCCGAATATCTTTGATGGAAGACAAAAAAAAACTTCTACACAGTTACACGAAGAAAAACAACAACAACACAAACCAGGCAAGAAAAGGGCTGGAGGATGTCCATAAATAACACACGCTGGGAAGGACGCCAAACTCAAAGAGGAACTATAAACTAGAGATATTTACACGCTTTGTTTCCAACGTTTGCCAGTACGCAGGTCCAAACTCTTATCCAGTTGTTACAGCTGCAGCCCATGAAGAAGATCAAGGCCCTCTCTTCCCGAGGAGACCACGTCTCTCTCTTATCCTCCCCTCCCTGCGTGCCCTAGGATGGAGAGGGGATGAGCCTGGCTCTGACTGCCCAGCCAGCCTCTCCACAACCTCTGGAGCCACACTTCCACTCCCTGTCGGCTGTTCCTCCTCTCCCTCAGAGTCAGTCTCCACCAGGGGCATGACATTCTCACTTGGCAACATAAATTTTGGGTTCCATTATGGCCGTACGGTGAGGACTGCCTGATGGTCAAAACACCTGAATTTGGGACTTCCGGTTTGAAGGACTTCGGCGACAGACAGAAATCCGCGATTGTGCACGGTTTCTGTCTGGGCTCGCCACTGGAGCACCCTGAGCCGGCTGGTTTCGGGGCTAAGCCACCCTGTAGAAGTGGTGAAGAGTGGGGAGACCACCAGCAAGGTCGAGGAGAGCCGCATCTCTCCTCAGCTGGCCATTACTCCCTTTCCCGAAGGCGGTTGCAGCGGTGGTCAGAAATGGCCACCACAAAGAAGAACTCGACCGGAAAAGAATGTGCAGGGGGAAGATAAGAAGTGAAAGTTTTAGCTGACCAGGTTAAATTGTAAAAGCAACAACCAAGGTACCCTGGAATTTAAACTTACAAAAAATAACATTGCTCCCAAAGAAGAGTCGGAAGCAGTGAAGGAAAGGGAAAAGGGAAAGATTTGCCTTTTTTTCCCCTTCTCTCTCCTTCCCTATACTGACAACTAAGAGACTATCAGAAATGGTGTAGGGCCGACTTCCGGTTTGAAGGGCTTCGGCGACAGACAGAAATCCGCGATCGTGTATTGTTATATTAGTAATAGAAATAACTTTAGAAAATTGTAAACAACGTATGATTAAAATGAGAATAAAATAGTTAGTGTAATTTAGTGGAATGTTTGTGAATAAAATAAGTGAAATAAAATAAATGAGAAAATTGAATTAGGAAGGAACGGGAACATTTTAATTAGTTAATGTTTTATAAAATATAAGTGAAGGGGGGGAATTAACTATGGAAAGCTTATAATTGTTCCCCTAGAAGTATGATATTTAATTGAAAAGTAATGTTAAAGATGTTAAGACTTTAATGAATATTAATATTAATGATAGAATTGACTTGGAATGGAATGTTGTTTTAATTATATACATTTATAATTTTTTCTTTTTTTAAGAATACACTGTGTATTTTAAGAATGTACCAAGCAGAATCCGAATGGAAGTTATGTATTATATTGAATGTTACAACTTTAGGGAAAAGGTATAAAGGCGTCATACTCCAATCAGTAACTACAGGAGAAATTTTGTTTAATGAGAAAAGATAACAGATAATTGAAACAGGACAGACAAAAAATATAAATACAATGATTTGGATTGAGATGAGATAATTAAAATAAAATTGAGAAAATTAAAAGAGGGGAGAAGCTATGCAGAAAATGTAAAATAGTAATAAGATATGGAATAGAATATAAAAATGAGCATGAACCTGAATTTGTGTCTGTACGAAGAAATGTAACCCGGGATTATGCTGCTTTCAGAAAATATGTTTTATTTGTATTTTTTTTTCTCTTTGTGAAAACTCAAATAAAATTTACAAAAAAAACCCCCAAACACCTGAATTTGGATCAGGTGGCCCTGGGAATATTGCGCCAGTCATTAAGAGCCAGTATCATTACGACAACCGATCGTAAATCCCATTTTTCAGTGATGTCATAACTTCAAGCAGTCACTAAATGGTTGTAAGTTGAGGACCACCTATAAACACTTCCAAATGTTGGCAGGAGGGAAACATATTTTCATATCCATCTGCAAGAAAGAAAACAACTGAAAGCAAAGATTATTTTAAAGTGAGATTTTTTTTTGAGCGGTATCCTTTTCCATCGCTCCGGTGCCGTTTCCGGACAAAATTCTCAAAGGTCCTTTTATGAAGGAATTCTTCAAAGCGGGCGAGATTTTTCTTTTCTTTCTTCTTTTTCCCATCTTCTTCTTTTTTTCTTCTTTTGCCACATCATAACTGTTCAAGCTTGATATATAGCAGAGGAATTCAGGGTAACTGGTACAAATCAGACAGCTGTCATAAAAGTATTCCAAATTTTAAAACCATCCCAAAATAAAGGGGTTTTTTTTTTCCTCCCACCCTCCGTTAGAGACCAAATGGGAACCAGATGTTGGGGCAAAGTGGCCAGCTCGTGTTTCAGAGGAGAATTTAAATGAAGGCGCAGCGGGATGGCCTTCTCTGGTGCGGAGTGTCCCCCCCCCCCCAAAAAAATCTAAATTTCGTGGGATTTGCTGGGATCCTAGAATGGGGTGTTGTCAGGAGACATTTAAAAATATACGAAGCAAAGAAAGGAGGCCCAGAAGGGATTTGAAATAAGATGGAAATGAGTCTGAATATTGAGATCTGTTTTGGCAGGATTGTGGGATGCTTTGCTGGTTAGAACATAGAAAAATAGACTTCAGAGATCATCTAGTTGAACCCCCTGCTTATGCAGGAGACCCTATGCTATTTCGGACAAATGGCTGTCCGGTCTCTTCTTGAAAGCCTCCAGTGATGGAGCAGCCACAAGTTCTGGAGAAAAAGTTGTTCTACTGATTAATTGACTTCACTGTCAGGAAATTCCTCCTTAGTTCTTGGTTGTTCCTCTCCTTGATTAGTTTCCATCCATTTCTTTTTGTCTTGCCTTCTGGTGCTTTGGAAAATAAGTTGACCTCCTCTTCTTTGTGGCAGCCCTTCCAATATTAGAACACTGCTAAACCTTTGTCCTTACTAGACAGACCTACCTTTCTGCATTTTTCAAGGACAAACCATCTCGGTTAAAATTAAAAAATCTTCATGAGATAAACCAATTCTTCTAAAATCACCGTTCATGCACAAAATGAAGAAAAGTAAAATAATTGCTTGCTTTCTCGCTTTTTCTGCATGATGGGGAGAAAGGTGGTGCTTCTTCTTTTATTTATTTGTTGTTGTTTTTATGCTGTCCATCTCTCCTACAAGGTGACTCCAGGTAGTTTACAAGTTATACAGCAAGTAGAAAAATAATTAAAACTCAGGTAAGTCCTTGACTTACGGCCACAAACAAGCTCCAAAGATCCACTGCTAAGCAAGACAGTTGTTAAGAGTTGGTCCACATTTTACAACCTTTCTTAACCACAGTTGTTTTAGTCACACAGTTGTGAAGTAAATCTGGCTTTTCTATGGCCTTTGTTCATCAAGTGACACTCCAACTGTCATAAATATGAACCTAATTTTGATCACGTGACCATAAGGATGCCGTGGTAACTTCATATGGTCATATGTTTGTAAGTTAAAGACTGCTTGTAGTCAATGAAACTAAATTGAGGCTAGAGAAAAGGTTCAGTGGAATTCATGGAGGGAAAGGCTGGACTTGATGTCTCTTTGCATCTATGTAACGATTCCGGTCTCATGACCCGTTTAATTCCCCCTTCCAGCTCTGCTACATAACCTCTCTGGCCCCTCTCTCTCTTCTGATCACAGGGCAGAGCTTGAGTCCGACCCACTCCTCCTCTAAACGGAAGAAGAAACAACGGAGGAACCGAACCACATTCAACAGCAGCCAACTTCAAGCTCTGGAGCGAGTCTTCGAAAGGACGCACTATCCAGATGCTTTCGTCCGAGAGGAGCTGGCCCGAAGGGTGAGCCTTAGTGAAGCCAGAGTCCAGGTGAGAGCGATTGGATTCATCTACAGGTAGCCCTCATGACCACAACTGGGACCAGTTGTTAAGTGAGTCACATCTGATTTTTATCGTCCTCCTCCCCCTCTCCACAAACCCTACTTCCTTCTAGCACTGGTGATGTTACCTAGTTGGGTCATGAAACATCTGCAAGAAAACAATCCAGCTCAGACCTACTGTATATAAATAGGGAGAAACCCCACACTCCCCTCTAGAATTGATGACGTTCCCTAGTTGGGTCATGAGACGTCTGCAGGAAAAACACCAGGCTCAGAGAGTACCCAGGACCCCACAGTTCAACCCTGAGCTACAAATATTCTCCTTTATTGCTTACCTGCGTCTTTCTTCCCTTCCAGGTCTGGTTTCAGAACCGAAGAGCAAAATTTCGCCGGAACGAGAGAGCAATGTTGGCCAACCGGTCAGTATCGCTCCTCAAATCCTACACTCAAGACACAGCCATCGAACAGCCCGTCGCTCCCCGGCCCACCACGCTCAGCACCGACTATCTATCGTGGTCAAGCACCTCCCCCTACAGGTTGGTTCAAGTTCCTTTCCTTCCTCCCTCTCTCCCTCTCCCCATCCCTACTTCTGAGGTTCCCCCCTGAGGCGATTCCTGCTCCAGGTTAGCTCTAATCGCAATGTTATGTTACCTTTCAACTCGAAGTGCTAACCAAACCGAGGAAGGGAAGGGAAATAGAGGCTGTATTGCTCTGCGGGCCAAGGAACACATTTCTTCTGGGGCAGAGGAGGAGAAGGGGGTGGAAAACCTCTGAGCTAAAATTAGACTGGACTTCTCGGCTGTAAAAGAAAAGCAATGCCTTCTCTGCCTCCAGAGAGCGCAATCTGTTGCACGCCACCAGAATGCAAGGGCTAGAAATCTGTGCTTTTTATGCCTTTGTTAACAATCCTATTGTTTAGGGCAGCCTCACCCTGGGTTGTTTTTTTTTTCTAGAGCCCTTTGAAGGGATCCCTGGCCCCGATGGTCATCCTTTGAAAGGTTAATTTGCTCCACGCAAAAGTTTTCAGTGTACATTTTTGCAATGCAAGCTCTCTTTTTTTTATTTTGTTCATTTTTATTTTATTTTATTTGGTTTGTCAATTGCTTACAGGGTAATAGGCATAAGTAAAAACATAGTTATGAATACATGGATAGATATAAGAAAAATAAAAAAGAAACGATAGGAGAGGGACGGTAGGCACGTTGGTGCGCTTATGCACGCCCCCTGACAGACCTCTTAGGAAAGGGGTGAGGTCAATAGTAGACAGTCTAAGGTTAAAGTTTTTGGGGTTTGGGGAAGAAACCACAGAGTCAGGTAGAGTATTCCAGACATTGACCGCTTTGTTGCTGAAGTTGTATTTCCTGCAATCAAGTTTGGTGCGGTTAACCTTGAGTTTGTATCTATTCTGTGCTTTTGTGTTGTTATGGTTGAAGCTGAAGTATTCATTGACAGGTAGGACATTGCAATGTATGGTTTTATATACTATACTTAGATCGGACCAAAGACGGCGAAGTTCTAGGTTTTCTAGGTCTAGAATTTCAATTTTTAACATAGTGGCCACTGCTCGTACATAACTTTTAGGTATATATTTTTTAATCTGCATTTTTTAAATGTCTCTGTTCATAACACCCTTAGGGACTGGAGGGTAAAACATGCAAAGAACGGTTGCAGGAACTGGGCATGTCTAACCTAATGAAGAGAAGGACTAGGGGAGACATAATACTGATAGTACCTTCCAATATTTGAGGGGCTGCCCCAAAGAAGAGGGAGTCAAGCTATTCTCCAAAGCACCTTCAGAAGGCAGGACAAGAAGCAATGGGTGGAAACTCATCAAGGAGAAAAGCAACCTAGAACTAAGGAGGAATTTCCTGAGTGTGAGAACAAATAACCAGTGGAACAACTGGCCTCTAGAAGTTGTGAATGCACCAACACCGGAGGCTTTTAAGAAGAGATTGGGTAAACCATTTGTCTGAAGTGGTGTAGGGCTTCCTGCCTAAGCAGGGGGTTGGACTAGAAGACCTCCAATGTCCCCTTCCAACACTGTTATTCTGTTGTTTAACAAAATAACAGAGTTGGAAAGGATCTTGAAGGTCTTTGCTTGTCAGACAACCTCAAAATGGGATCAAAATGACCCCAGGACACTGTAACTGTCATAAATCCATGCCAAGCGTCTGGATTTTGATCACGTGACCTTGGGGGATGCAGCAATGGTCATTAGTGTGAAAATGCCACTTTTTTTCAGTGCCATTGTAACTTTGAACAGTCGCTAACCAAAGGCTTTTAGGCTGAGGGCTAACTATATATCCTATCCTAACATTAGTAGAGTCGATTCTTCTCCAATGTTTAATGCTTCTTTTCTGTTGCTTCTCCTTTGTTCCTGTCTCCTTCTTCCCATCTCCTCTGCCTCTTCCAGCAACACGATGCCTTCATACGGTTCCAGTGCCCCCAACACCCCCACGCCGGGGGTCAACATGGCCAACAGTATTGCCAGCTTGCGCCTTAAAGCCAAAGAGTTCAGCCTCCACCAGAACCAGGTACCTACCGTGAACTGACGTGACCGTCCTTCCTTGGTTGTCCACAGCATCCCTGGCGATCTCCACCAATCAAGACATTGGAGATATTCATGGTCCATCAGGGCTCAAAACTCTTCCTCTGCCCCCTAATGTCTCCTTCTCTTGAAGACCAAAGGAGAGAGCTTCCACCAACTTGAGAAACTTCTTGAAGCTCCCTTGGGGAGGAGGCAGCCTCTTCAGGATCTTGCTGGTGGACCATGCTGGTGGACCATGACTTCTTCAAGGAAGAGCAAATGATCCAGAAGATGCGGCCATCCAGAAATGAAGACATGGACCTCAGAGAGCTTTCAGGTTGAGTTGAAAGCCTAAAGATCTAACTCTTCAAGAACACAGGCTTCAAGAACCCAAATATAATCTGGTCACTGCATGGTCTTTTCAACCCCGATGATCTCCTTGCCCTTCCTTGCCTGGATATGGTGACTTTGGGGCCACTTGGATTTGGCATGGAGCAGTTTTTATTCCAAATTGGCATCTCTCCTGTACATGTTAGTTTGTGCATCTCTGCAGAATGCACGCGTGTCTAGGAAATTCGTGGCCCTGCTTGGCTTTCAAACGATAACGGTGCTTGTTCTGATTCACCGTGTTCCCCGAATGAATTCAGGGACTGGTTTGAAAGTGGGACAGCTGCTGATCGCCCGCAGTCCTTGGACAAAACCAGCAAAGAGTTTGATTGCACGGCTGTGAGTCCTTTAGAACGGCCGTTTTTGCAACTTAAGCCAGGTTGCAAAACAAACATTTGTGGACGCTGCTTAAATCAGAGGGTGGATTTGCAACAGAGGTTGAAAAAAAGAGGGAAAAAAAAGACACTGAATTTTAGTGGTGAAAGGTGGGCCGCTGAGGAGGGGTGGGGGGGGCGATGTAGAAAAAAATGGGGCTGGGGGCTGCAATTAAATCATTCCCTTGCAATATCAGCTTTGCCTTCCCATAACCCTTGCTCTGTTTTACTTCTCTCCGGCTTGGCTCAGCTGGGAGGGGGTGGGTGGAAGTTACATATGAAGGAGGATTTTGCTGGGATTACATGTTGCCCCAAATTTGGGGTGGTTGTCATTCCGTTTTTGTCTTTGTGAGAAACACGTCGCATTCCAGTAGGCTGGTTCATCCGTTTCCATTCCCTGGAATTCCCATAAGATAGTCCTCAATGTATGGCCACCCGTTTGATGACGGGGCTGAAAAAAAGGTGACTTGTGACTTTTCACACAGTTGTGGTGTCCGCATGATCATGGGATCAAAATTCGGACACTTGGCGTGTGGTTTTTGACCGTCTCAGCATCCCAGGAACAGGCGGTCTCCATGTATGACCTTTCCAGACAGATTCAGACAAGCAACGGGGAAGGCAGATTGATTTAACAACTGCATGATTCACTTAACAACCATGGCGAGGTAGGTCATAAGATTGGGAATGACTCATTGAACGGGCCCGTCACTTGAGGGCTTGAAGCTCCAGTCCCAATTTTGGCCATAGGTTATTTCGATCTCCCAGAATCTCCCGATGAAAGGAATAGAGTCCAATTTCCCTCAATACCGCCCACCCCAATCAAAGGAGTATATGGCCCCTGATGACCCTGTTTCAAACAGGATCTCAAGTTTTGCTCTGGAAATTCCTTTCGGAATGGAACTTGTAGTGGAGAACTCAACCCTTGGAACAAATTGAGCAATTGTTTCTTTTGCCCACCCAGTCCCTACAAAAATAAAAATCTGAAAACCCAGTCTTATATAGTGCATTGGGGTGTTTTTATTTTTAATTTATTTGCATCTGCCTTTTTTATTATTTTTACAAATAACTCACGGCAGTGAACATATCCAACATGCCTTCTCCTCCTATTTTTCCACCCAACAACAACAACCCTGTGAGGTGGGCTGGATTGAGAGGGAGGAAGAGAGAGAGAAAGGGACTGGTTCAAAATCACCGAGCTGGCTTTCATGGCTAAGGCAGGACTAGAACTCACCATCTCCTGGTTTTCTAGCCAGGCTCTTCTTGTGATCGTATAGGATAATTTCTACCAGTCCATTTCTAGAATCCAAGACCGGTTTCTGGGAATGATCTAAAACTAAAATGTGACTTGGCATTGCCAGTAAAAATAAAATAAAATTAACTCTACCATAGTCAGCTATAGATAGAAAGAGACGCTAGAGGGCAGTGCTGTAGCATCACATGCATAAAATGAACATTTCAGAATCATTTTTGCAGCCAGCAAAAATGGTACTGAATCCTTTCCAAGTGTGCGTTTATTTTAGGGATTTTCCTCTCGTGAAGATCCTTCCACATTAACCAGTGGGAAGACTTGCCTCCAGAAACCGTGGGTGCTCCGTCACTGGATGTTTTTAAGAAGAGTCTAGACAGCCACTTATCTGAAATACTATAGGCTGTCCTGCTGGACTAGAAGATCTCCAAGGTCCCTTCCAGCTCATTCACTTTATTCAGGGAGGGGCAATTAAAGGTGAGAAATCTGGAAGTTGTGTCATGGCAAGTGGACTTTTATTTTTATTTTTTTAAAGAAGGCTCAAAGTTCTCGGGAACTTTACCTGGATGACTCAGAATCTTCATTGACATACAGGTAAGAAACTTTACTCAAAAAAATAAATTAGAAGCATGGTTAATTTGGTTTCTGGGACTTTCACTTCCTGCTCTCTTTCACTTTAGATTTGCTTTGAACTCTGCACATTCTCTTGGGAAATCCACAACCCCGTTTTTCCCATGAAGTGCTTGGCGCAGATGGATGAGCAGCCAGGAGGCTGATGAATCAACGAAAGATTCCATCGCTGAGTGGCAATAGCTAGAGATCTCTGAGTGGTCTCCCATTCAACTTCTAACTGTGCTTAGGTTTTTTTTAGATGTTTTGGCAGGGTGACGATGCCACTTGTGACCTTGGTGAGGTACAGAAGCGTGGTAAAACAGCTACAACAAGTAGCAGTACCTACACACATTGTAAACACTTGTTCACGGAGTTGGAAGAGGATTTTCACCACGACCTGCAACTCAGGGAAAGAATTCAAGACTTTCTGAGAAATAGCTGTCCTGCCCCAGCCTGAATTCACCCAACCTTGAAGTTACCCTTGTGGGCCGTTGGTTCCACCATCTAACTGTTTTTCCACTTAGACATTTTTTTTCCCCTTAACGTTTAATGAGAATCTGATAATCTGTATTTTGAAATCTATGCATCTGAAGGATCTCCTACAACTCCCAGAATTCTCAGCAGTCTCTGCCCCGACTGAGGAATTCTGGGAAATGAACAATTCCAATCTGAAGAGCCTCCAGACATAGCATGATGAAAGTTTGAGAGGGTTAAGAAAAAAATTAATCTGAAACCAGGAGTTTCATACAAAGTTGAAAGAAAGTCTCCACCAACTGCAAAGCTTATGTAAGAAAGCTTTAATTTTGTTTTTATTTGTTCAATTAAAAACAGTGTGAAGATTAACAGTCATGTCCGTGCTGGACTCTGAACATCTCGTAACTGGAATGGACATCCCGAGAGATTTCAGCTGAGGTTAGGTGACCCTTTAAATGAGAAACTATTTCATCCTTCAATTGATGCAGGAAAAACTCTTTACACACACACACACACACACACACACCCAAGTTGTGATGCTTCTGAATTGCCCACATCTTCAAGTTCTCCCAAGCCCAACCTGGCCCTTGCAAAAGTATCATCCGCCCCTTACAAGCAAGAGATCGGGAGATAAGAAATCCATCCATTATAGTCTTGTTCTGCTGAGAGAGAAGCCAGAACTGGTTAACTCAGCCCTAGGGTGAAGCATTGATTCCCTCCCTTTGGATTCTTGCTATCCCTTCACATCCTCCATTTCACATCACGCAAGGGCCCGCTGGAGACAAAGGCCACCGATGGCCGCTAACGTCTGGTCACCGAAAGGAGGATCTGCAAGGCCATGGAGAAACATGGAATCTGAGCCACACTGTAGGCCACGGACCGGATGGGAGGTCTCAGCTTCAGGAGATACGCCACGGTGTGAACCATCCGGCCAAGGAAGAATATCAGAAAGTGGATCCAAGCCACCAGTGGATTGGGATGCAGGAAGCTATAGACGGCCCCAATGAACAGAAACGGGAAGATGTTTTCCATATCGTTGCGATGAACTCTGGAGACAAGGACACAGAAGAGGAACATGACCATGGTTAGTCCTTTAGACCCAACATCGGGAAGACTCACCTGGGCTTCTCTGGATGCTATTGTGGGGGTCCCAGAAGATGATGGACAGGATAGAACAGATTCAGAGGAGTCCCAAAGGGGACAACCAAGACCTGGACGATGGAGAATCTCCATGGATTCAGAGGCCTGTGTCAGAGATGGGTATGGAGATCTGAGGACAAGATTTTTGAAGGACCTTGGGTTTCAGTCTGGAGGACAGAAGACCGAGAAGAGAAATTTTGGCCATCTTCAGATATTTAGAAGAGAAATTCAGTTCTGGGAGAGAAGTTCTAATTTGGGAGAAAATTCCGTTCTCTTCTCCTTTTTAGTCAACGAGTGAAATGCAAAACCTCTCTTTAAAAAAATCGATGCTTTGCAGAAGTCACCACACAGATTCTGCAGAGTGAACATTCCAATACAAGACCCAATTATTCAGCGAATGAATTCTGTGGGGAGGCTATGTTGGAAACCCCACGACTGACTTAAATAACATTTAATCACATCATTAGAAAAAAAAAAAACAAATCAGAAAACCTGCCAGATCATTACAATGAATATCATCAAACTGGCTCCTCCAGTTAAATTCACAAGGTTTGCCAGGAATCTTGGAGCGAAAACAATCACCAAGAGAACTGTTTCCCAGCAAAGGTACGGTTGGCTGGTTTTGCAAAAAAAGAAAAAAAAAGACGACAAACATCTTAAAAACAAACGCTGATTTCATCTTTTCCTTGAACTAGTGGAAAATCCCATCTAACCCTAGTCAGCTGCAGTCCGAAATGAATTTTGCACCTAATTTGTGAGTTGTAGCCTGTAGTCCATACCTCTAACTGGTTTTACACCTTCGACAAAGACGTGGCTTGTGTTAATTGTGATTTATGGAAGACAGCCAGCAACAGAGGCCAAGGTAGTCCTCAACTTGCATCTATTTGCTTAATGACCATTTGCATAAAGGAGAATGAGGGATGAAATGAGGGATCTTTGGTGCTCTCTGAGCTTGGTTGTTTTCTTGCAGACGTTTCATTGCCAAACTCGGTAACATCATCAGTGCTACCGTAGAAGGGAATGGGGTTTGTGGGGGAGGAGGAGGACTGTGGGTTCCTTGACATTCTCTGCGCTCGGTTGTTTTCTTGCAGACATTTCATTACCCAACTAGGCAACAAGGGAGTGGAGTTTACTCTCATTTTATATATTAAAATGCTGCAACGGTTAAAAATGTGGAAAATGGTTCATAAGCCACTTTCTTTAGGTCCGCTGTAATTTCAAGCAATCACTAAACAAAATGGCTGCAAGTCAAGGATTGCCTGTACTTTCCTCTCTCATCACTTCCACAAACAATCTTTACATACCTGCCATCTACATTATATCAGCCATGCAAATCCTTCCCAGAGGTCAGAACCGGGGCTGGGCTTTTTACATGAGTCTCTCTGTAGCTCATGGGCTGCATCTAAGGCAAAAGCTCACAGCTGTAATCCACTGTTTTTATTGCAAGACAGATGGACACCCTGTAAATCCACTTGAATGGAGCCTTGGCAATTAGAATTCCCTCTGAAATGGGTTTTGTTTACCCATGAACATGTAGGGTTGGCCAAGAGTCTCATCTTCAAGAATGGCTTGAGGTCAAAAGAAGCTCAACTGTAGCTTGCATTGAATGACACCCACATCTGGATTCCATCCCCACGTTTCTCATTTGCAAAGAGGAAAAAGAAAAGTGTGTGCTACCACAATGGTGCTCTCCATCCATTTGGGTCTCGTTCACGTACACACACACACACACACGCACACTCACCCCTTGGCCATATCCCAAAGTTGTTAAAAGGAGATTATATAAACAAGACAAGGTTATGACCTAAGGCACCCAACTTCAGCTACTTCCTGCCCATATTTCAGCCTAGGGCATAAACACAACTCAGACTGAGCTGTTTTGTTGGTGATGTTGAAGATTAACCTTCCGATGACCCAATTAAGGGATTTCTTGCCTAGGTGTTATACTTTAGAGAAACTCTGCCCTCTTTGGCTAGGAAATTCAGAGTGTAAATCATTCTTTGGCCCTCAAGGCAGGGAGGAAATACTGGGGAAGCAGGAATGAGTTAAGACAAGTTCTCCATGGGTAACATGGAGATTGTAACAAAGGAAAACCGCAACACATCAGAAATACAGAAGGACAATTCAATCGCTTCACCAACCAAGGCCTTTGGACTTAATTATAGTCAATTCACTGAACGGCAATGAAGCTTCAATTTAAAAGGTATTTCTTTTTCCATCTTTTTCCATCGGGTCTTCCCTCAGCTTTGCAAAAAAAAAAAAATAATAATAAATGGGCCATCCAGCGAAATGCCTCTGGTCCTGGATGAATGCCAGCCAGCCCTCAGATGTGGAGGCCGAGTTCTTTGCTAACTGACCAAGCTGAAAATTCCTTTTTTTTTTTTTTTTTTGCTTACAATCTGGAGCCAACTTTTTAAGCTTCAAAGCAAACAATATGTTGTAAATCTCCCCAAATCTCCATCGCTTTCTCTGGAGTGCCTAAGCTGGAACAAACAATTTTTTTTTTACAGCCATTGGCTGAAATAAGAGGCAAGGAGGAGAAATAATGTGGGTGTTTTCAAAAGTTAAATAAACAGAGGTTGCTTCCTCCCTGAATCAAATTCCTTTCTCTTGCCTGGAGAAATCAAGATTATCCCCCTGGTTGTGGATTGAAGTGTTTAAGGTTTACACTTGGGCAAGAAAAACCAAATGTACAGATATAGTATAAGTGGGACTTGGCTCAATAGTAATAACTGTGAGAGGGATCTCGGAGTCCTAGTGGACAATCGCTTAAACATGAGCCAGCAGTGTGCTGCAGCTGCTAAAAAGGCCAACACAGTTCCAGGCTGCATCGACAGAAGGATCACAAGATCACAAGAAGTGAGAGTGCAACTTTATACTGCATTGGTGAGATCACATGTGGAATACTGCATCCAGTTTTAGTCACTCTGATACCAAAAGTAAAATAAAAAACGAGACCCTAGAAAGAATGCACAGAAGAGCAACAAAGATGATGTAGGGATTGGAAGCTGAGGGAACCACATAGGTGCAGACGAATGAAGAAAAGGATGGCCTGATGGCATCTTCCAATATTTGAGGGGCTGTCACAGAAAAGAGGTCTTATCTATTCTCCAGAGAACCTGAAGGCAGGACAAGAAGTAATGGATGGAAGCGTATCAAAGAGAGATCTAATTTAGGGTTAAGGAGGAATTTCCTGACAGAACAATTAGTCAGTGGAACAGGCTCCCCTTCAGAAATTGTGGGTGATCCATCACTGGAGGTTTTCAAGAAGTGATTGGACAGCCATATGTCCAGAATGCTATAGGGTCTCCTGCTTGGACAGAGGGTTGGACTAGTTGATCTCCAAGGTCCCTTCCAATTCTCTCTGGTGCAACAGACCACGAATGGCCTATCAGGGTGGAACAAGGAGCGGCATTTCTCACAGCAAAGCCCTATTTCCTAAGCAGTTTTGCAAAAGAACTTAAAATGCCACCCAGATGTACAAGAGACCTCTGTCCTGCTAAAGAACCAGGTGAAGAATGCCAGGTGAGGGGGAAAAATGCTTTCTTCACCTGGGTTGCATGCTTCTCGAACCCAACGCCCATCCCTGTTTGGCACTTGGGTCTACATTCCTTTTTAGCTCCACCTTATCATTGCCAGTCTCACTCAGGAAAGGAGAGGTTTACAAGTTTGAAATTGCACAAGGCAGGATGTTTTTACATCAGGGGAACTCTGATTCTTTCTACCGGGGTTGAATAATAATAATAATAATAATAACCACAAAAAAAAATCACTCTAAGGGGAATATATATGTGGGAATTCGGACTGATTAATTGGCAGGAGGAAAATTGCCAAATTAACCACATGATTCATATCCCTACGGAATGCAAGGCTATCCTGCTTTTTAAAAAGAAAAGACGCCTCCCTTTTCAGAATAAATCAAAGTTTATTAGGCATGTCTGGCACACAAATGTTTGCTTTGAAAAGATGGGACACAGCTCCAGCGAGGAGGGAAGGGTCTGGAGACCTTCTCAAAAGATTTGGGGGATGCCCACAGCCCTTAGGAGGTCTCAGGCCTGCCTTAAACCACAACAAACAAGCTACAACTGAGCCCCAGCCTAGATAAACCACTTTTGGGTTTAGGGCAAAGTCTTGCTAGAAGGTCAAAACTGGCTTGATAGAATTGGCCAGCAATATTATCCTTGGTTAATTTGATGGAGGGTGGAGATGAGAAGGATCCTTCTCCCAAGGAAAACCGGATCCATAGCATAGTGGTGACATGCTGAATGAGGGAGGGAGTGAGGAGAAGAAGAGAAGAGAAGAGAAGAGAAGAGAAGAGAAGAGAAGAGAAGAGAAGAGAAGAGAAGAGAAGAGAAGAGAAGAGAAGAGTGAGAAGAAGAGAGAAGAGAGGAGTGAGGAGGAGAGAAGAGAGGAGCGAGAAGAGAGGAGTGAGGAGAAGAGGAGAGAAGAGAGGAAAAGAAGAGAGAAGAGAGGATTGAGAAGAGGAGAGAAAATAGGAGCGAGGAGAAGAGAAGAGTGAGGAGGAGTGAGGAGAAGAAGAGGATAGAAGAGGAGCAAGGAGAGGAGAGAAACCTATTCAGCTTGCAAGGTTCTGTCACTAGAGCTATTCTAATCAAAGTAGTTGTAGACCTACATGGCGCCTGTTTCTTCGTCTGGTCTCCCTTGCTGAGCTGACCATGGCTGATCCCCCAGGATGACTTACCTGAGGCACCTCTGCACATAAGGGTCTTCTCTGTGGAACTCCAAGCCACCATGTTTCAGCGCGTCCTCAGGGTTGGCAAAAGCCTGGAAAGGGCCAGAAGGAGAAGACAATGAACATCCAAGGAGAACATTCACCCAACCACAACGGATGGCTTCTTGGATGAGAAGCAAAGCATCTTCTTCTTTTTCCTGAAAAAAAAACCTGGCCCAGTTGCCTTTTGACAAATAAAAAAAAGGCACTAGGGCCTGGGTAACTGAGTACCTTCATCCAAGGAGAAGTTCTCATACCGTTTATTCATGTTCTACAAGCCAGTTTTGACCTTCTAACAAGACTTTGCCCTAAGCCCATAGGTCGTTTATCTATCTGGGGTTCAACTGTAGCTTGTCTGCTATGGTTTAAGGCAGGCCTGAGACCCCAAAATCTTGGGGCATCCCCCAAAATCTTCCAATCCCAAGACTGAGAAATATCACTCTAGCCTCTGCAGTGTGTAGGACAACCAATTAAACCGCCCTTGAAGGAACCATCTTCTCTGTAAAGACCTCCAGAGATGGATGACCTACAAACCCCAACTCTATTTCACTCAATTGAATACATATTATTATTTTGTTCCCACGTCCTGCTTAGAAAGCAGCCTTTCCTAAACTCTCTGGCATGAGCCAATTTTTTTTTTTTTTACAAGAGAACTTAAGAGAAGCCATAACTTTGCTTGCAAAAGATAAACAGTTCCTCCTCCTGCCTGCTTTAAAACCTTCATGGATTATGAATCTTGAAAAAAAACAGGCTGGGGGGGTTTATATTCTCTTGCTATGAAGGATTATTGGCTTCTCTGCAGACCTGCATAAACTTCCCACCCCTCAACAGCAGCCATGGCTCGTTTTTTGGCAACCTTCAAATCCTACATCCCTTCCTATCGCTTTAAAACAGCTGCTTATTAAAGAAAAAATAAGGCAGGATTGCAAAAGCATTGACGTCAAACGGTGTCACCCCCCTTTTAACATTTTTCCAAGAAAACTATTTGAATATCCCATGTTTCAACACTTTAAAAAAAAAAATCTAATATTTGAAAATGTTGTGCAATCCCCAATTTTTTTAAAAAATTCCCATTACACCACCCATGACGTAATTTTAATGTTGGCATCAATCATGGCAGGAAAATCTTGGTGGTCCAGTTAACATTTAATACTGGAGCTGAGATGACATCAGCGTCGGCCAAGACTTTTAACAGGGTTACATTCTGGGGGATCCTGGGAGTTGAAGTCCACCTCTCTCTTAAGGTTGCTAGGATGGTAAAACACTGGCTCACTCTATGCGTTTAACAAAACTTCATTGCTGTGTTGGGTTTTGGGGATTTGACGGCAGTGTTACAATATTTGAGGGGCTGCCACAATGAAGGGGCGGTGGTGTCAACCCATTTTCCAAAGCACCAAAAGGCAGGACAAGAAGCAAGGGATGGAAACTAATTACGGAGAAAGGCAACCTGGAAGTAAGGAGGAATGTCCTGAGAGTGAAAACAATGAACCAGTGGAACAGCTTTGTCTTCAGAAGTGACTGGAGATCCAGAGCGATCAAGATTTAATGGCCCGGTGATCCCTAGGGCTGAATTTAGACATTTCCGTGTCAAATGCCAAATACCCCATTTAAACAGAATACAGATTCCTCCCTGCCTAAATCCAAGCATGAACAAGTTGTTTTTTTTAAAAATGACACAATTTTTCTGTCGGGTGTGCCATGGAGCTATGCACCTGGTCTTCTATTTAATCCGCAAACACAGCGTTTTTTTTAAAAAAGCTATCGTGTTTCTTTTATGCGCTGGCATTGTTAGAAATAAAAAAGGCTCCGGGATCTGGTCTTATCCAGCTTGGCTCTAACTTCAAATCATTTACACACCACAATCCCATTTTAGAATATTACAGTTGATTATAATGCGATGTGGAGCTGTACTCCCCTAAAATGGAATTGGGCATCTCACATAAAATTTCCCAACAGTGAGAACAATGAACCATTGGAATTTCCTTCCAGAAATTGTAGGTTCTCCATCACTGGAGGTTTTTAAGAAGATTATTGGACAACCATTTGTCTGAAATAATATAGAATCTGTCTGAGCAGGGGGCTCAACTAGAAGACCTCCAAGGTCCCTTCCAACTCTAATTTTGTTATATGTGGTCTAATGATAAACTTAAAGGCTGCATTGATTTTGTATCAATTCCAATAGATATCACATAGATTTATTTTTTTTAACTCGGTCTGGCGGTAACCAAAATATATTCAGTTTTTCCCTTCACAGCACTATTCTTTTTTCTGCATAAGAAGTTGTATGCATGAAATTTAAAAAAAAAATCATACAATCCTTACTCAATGGAAAAATATTGTCTTAATTTTTAAACCATGTATCATTTGGCTCACCAGTATTTAGTCCCAAAGTGAGAAACTTCTAAGATATCCACCCATAAAGCCAAAATATTGTTTTCAATAAGTTTCAATTTATGAAAAGTGATGCAACCCAAATAATCTCCCACCTTTATTTTTTTTTAATAAATAACAAAGTCGCAAACATATCTAATATTCCAATTTTCTCCAGGTATCTAATCACTTTTCCTTTAATTACAGAGCAATGTGCTAAAACAACATTCACCAATGAATACACATGTCCCAGGATAATGTTGCAGAATCCAATCTGGGTCGGTCAGGGGGTACCTGAGATTTATTCTGCCAAATTTTGGGGTTCACCCTGGAGCCCATCCTCTGGAAACTTCTCTATGTATCTTGGGCTATTCTGAATGTGGTATTGATATGGTGGCTTAATAGCCGGCTTATAAATACCATAACCATAAGCCAGCATCAACACCCCAATCTAAATCGCTTCACACAACAGCCACCATATCAATACCACACACAGAAAACAGCCCAGAGTACACAATTCCCCCCAGGATGGGCTCTCCAACATGAACCAAAACTCTCGAACCTCTTGTCCCGGTGGATCCTAAAACAATCTTTTCCTAAAAAATAAAATCCCCATATTTTAAAAGCCTCAAACATCTCTTTCAACTGCGCCTTCTAGAAAAAACATTCCCATGTGTTGCAGCCTTCCCTGGGAAAATCCCTAGCTTCTTCTGAAAAGCTCCGCTGTGGATAATGGGTTCTGGAACCCCAAAGCCAGCCAGAAGCCCTCTCAAACATGGTTACCTCCTGCCCCCCCCGTCTCCGTTCTCCCTAAAACAACCCCCCCTCCCCACCCAAAGCTGGTTAGTTGACATCCAAGCGGTGATGCTGCAAGAGCGAGATTCGTCCTTTGCTCCTCTTCTAAAAAGAATTTGCAAGGAAAGGAAACTTCCTTTGGCTGTTCCCCACCCCAACTTCCCCGCCACCGGTCCCAAGCCGCCCCCTTTGCCTTACCTTTCTCCGAAGTCTGACTTGCCCCGTGAGGATGGCCACGGCGAACATCTTCAGGATCAAAAGCGTAGCGAAAAAAAGGAAAGACGCGAAGACCTCGTTTTGCATCATTTTGGCAACGCCGGAGAGAAAGGACTGTTTCCTTACGCGTTCTGGCACGGACTATATAGGCCGGCGATGAAGAAGGGGTGGGTCTGCTGGGGGTGGTGGAGGGAATGGGTGTGTGTGTGTGTGGGGATCAGCCCTCCTTTGCCGCCACTTACAACCGAAGCGAGCCACTTTCGCGTCGTTGTGACGCCTTAAAAAGAACGTTTTTGGTCACCGCGTTGTGCAACAGACAGACTCAGAAAGATTTGGTAGGGTGCTATGCTAAACCAGTTTGTTGAAGTGCTTCTTAAGGACAGAATATTTGTATCTCGGGGTTGAATGATGGGGTCCTTGGTGGTCTCTGAGTATGGTGGTTTTCTTGCAGACCTCTCCTGACCAAACTAGGTAGCAACATCAGTGCACCATGCCATGTCAGTATCATCAGCTTCCCCTGTAAGTTTTCAGAGCGGAGTGGCTGCAGTCACGCAACCAATGAATGCTAAGGTTGGTAATCCAGCTACAGAGTTCCACAATGTTGAGATGGAGGAATAAGCAGCCTTTACTTAAATCTTCTCCCCAGTAAAGGACAAGGAAATTCCCGAGTTCACAATGCAGTTTCCTTGAGCCCCTCCCCATTCACATAACATGCCAAACCAGGTCAAAATAAGCCACAATAGCTGCCTATTGAGCTTGTCTGGCTGAACACTGTGGTTTAGGTGGATTTCATCTGGGTTTTATTTATTTATATGTATTTTGCAATATAGGGAGATGTATTGCCCAGCTCATAATTCCCTTTTATGGACTGAGTGGAAAGGGAGTCATTTCCTAACGAGGTTTGAAGAGGAAGTAGCCAAGAGTCACCCCATTTCTGCAGATGTTCCTGGACAAACCCTCCTCTGAATTATTGGAAGCAACGTGTTGAAATTACAGAAGGGTGATCGGGTAAAAATGCATGACGCCATCTTTATTTCTGGCAATCGGGCTTTTCTTTCTTGTCTGGGCATGTCTTTTCACAAAAGCAGCATCCAAAAATGCCAATTCAATTGTTGGCGTGGTTGTTGGAAAGCCAACACAGGGACACACCTTTACCTGGCATTCTAAGGTGTCTTTGCTATGTCTTCTTTTGGAGGTTTGGCCACGGGCTACGAGTTTCCATCTTGTTCAACGTCGGGGCAGGAGGGAGCCCTCATAAAAGTTTGCGTAGACCAGGGGTGTCCAACCTTGGGCACTTTTAAGACTTGCAGACTTCAATTCCCAGAATTCCCCCGCCAGATTTCTGGCCGTTGAAGTCCACAAGTCTTAAAGACCCCTGAGCTACTGAAGTTCTTGGGAAGGCTCTTGGTCAAGTTTGGAGACCCCTGCAATAGCAGCAGCTGAAAAAAAATTCATGGTGGCTTCTTTGTTGTAGTTTGGAGCGTACAGATGGCCCCCTTTCCCAGGGTTTAGCCCACTGGATTTGCTTATGTAAAACCTTCTTAAAAAGATAAACAAATGCTTAGTTATGTCTCCAAACACAGCAGCAGCTGGAAAGAGATGCCCTTCCTAGTGAAAGGGGAAGCCGGAGAGATGATCACTCTAAGCTGGAGCCATGGACGCTGAGACTCAATCCAGCTTGCTTCCCGCTTCCCTTCTCACCAGCTGTTCTGGTTCCACTCCTGGTATTGTAAACAGGAGGTCTTCTACAAAGCAGGGCCGATGTCAGGGCCAACCCTCAAACACAAGGGGCCAAGCTGGGGAACCTTTGCTTGGGAAGGGTCTTAAGCCTTGGTGTGCTCCACCCAATTGAAGATGAAGACCCTGGCGGGCTACCCAACTGTGACCAGGGAAGGTAACCTCTGAGTTACGCCAGATGTAGAGCTTTGCCCAGGTGGAGGCTAAACCCTACGATGAACGGTTAGAGGAACTAGTCTAGACTAATGAAGAGAAGGACCAGGAGTGACAGGATAGCAGTCTTCCAGTAGTTGAGAGGCTGCCCTAAAGAAGACACAAGTCAACCTATTCACCAAAGCACCAGAGGGCACGACAAGAAGCTGATGGATGGAAACTAATCAAGGAGAGAAGCAACCTGGAATTAAGGAGAAATTTCCTGAGTGAGAACAATAATCCAGTGGATCGACTTGCCTTCAGAAGTTGTGGAGGCTCCAAAACTGGAGGTTTTTAAGAAGAGACCAGACAGCCACTTGTCTGGAATAGTGTACGGTCTCCTGCCTTGGGCAAGAAGGGGTTGGACTGGGAGATCTTCCCACTCTGTTATTCTGATTTTCTGATGTCTTTTATTAGGTACAGAATAATTGTTGTTCGGGAGTAGATGCCAAATGAAACAAATTAAAGTGGGATCCTTGCATTCAGTTCTTAGAGAGCATGTCTCCTTAAAGGGACGTGGGTAGACTTGCACCCATTTCTTAAGTGATTGTCAAAAATTAGAACAGCTCCAATCAAGTGGCATACAACCGATCCTCAAACTTATGACTGTTGCACACAGCATCCCCAGGTCACGTGATTGCCAACTGCACTTAATGACTGCAGTGATTTTCTAAACGTCCATGGGGGGAAAATAACATGAAATAACAACGGCCTTCCTTAGCTATGGCAATTCTGCTTCCATTTGTGGTCGCAAGCCGAGGACTGCTTCTCTGCCCTCTCTTATCCGATCGTTCCCTAGGCAGCCTATTTTTTGCCCCAAGTACCATCACAGTAAGAAAATGCAGGAGGCATTTAGCTGAACAGACCCGTTTTTCTGGAATCTGTGCTCATTTGGCGACACCGAGGCATGAATTAAGAATAATTAGTTTTTAATTAATGAATCAGGTACGATTAGGTCATTACCGAAGGGAGTGAGGATTTTTAAAGCACTTGTTCATGCTGCCCCCTGGTGGTAAGAAAAAATTCCATATAAACTGTGTTAATGCCGCATTTCTTACCACCAGAAAGAAAGAAAAAAAAAAAACCTGATATTTTAAGTAAGGGATCAGAGGTGGGATTCAATTTTTTTACTACCGCTTCTGTGGGCGTGGCTTAGTGGACGAGGCAGAGGAAGGATATTGTAAAAATCTCCATTCCCTCCCCACTCCAGGGGAAAAGTTACTGCAAAATCCTATTCCCTCCCCACCCCACTAACCTGCTTTCCAGCTCCGTTCTCTTGTGCAGGGCAACCAAAGGAGACCCAGCCAATCAGCTGGGACTCGAGAGGCAGAGAATATAAGGGGGTGGGGCCAGTCAGAGGTGGCATTTCCCGGTTCTCCGAGCTACTCAAAATTTCTGCTACTGGTTCTCCAGAACTGGTCAGAACCTGCTGAAGACCCTCTTTGCCTACCACCACCCATACAATTACATAATATTGAAAATATGTCTTTGCAGTTCTGAACAATGGTCCAAGGCAGTGTTTCTCATAAGACACATGGGCTCCAACTCCCAGAATTCCCCAGCTTGGCTGAGGAACTTGCACCCATTTCCCAGCTTGGCTGAGGAATTCTGGGAGTTGAAGTCAAACATGTCCTCAAGTTGCCAAGGTTGAGAAACTCTGGTCTAAGGCATTCTGGGAGTTGAAGTATTGAGTTGAGGTATTCAGAGGGCAACCAGGTTAGTGCCATTGTAATCCACCTCTAAGTGAATCCAGGAGTCTTTGTCAATGTTGGGTTGGAGCCAGTCTGTTGAGAAGATGAAGCCAGCAGCCTCTCTTCTTTGATGATGTCAACCACAGATCCTGAAGGACCAGAAGATCCATTGGAAGAAGGAGATGTCCAGCTAGGTTTTCCCTCGGAGAAATTACAGAGCTCCAATGAACTGGAGGACGTTGACTTGTTGGTCACATCCCAGATTTCCACCAAGGGTGAGCAGATCGCTCCTCCCATCATAGGAGGCTATAAGGCAGGAAGGTGAGATTTACAACAATGGAGGCACTCTGGACTCACAGATGTGTTCAAGAGGGTCTATCCAGTTGGCCCAAGTCCTTGCATTTGGCCTGGGAAGATTGGAGAAGTGTTGAAACCTATTGTTCAGTGAGATTGTTCTTCAAGGACCTGTGATGGTCGCGGTTGTCTTCTTTTCAGCTTTACTCCACCCAAGAGTCAGACTCCAAATTCACATCTAGATAGCGGCTTGGGATTCCAGTCAGAGAAATGTTGGATCTATTTCATTAAAAACAAGTAAGGGATCAAGGATGAGCTGGACAGATTAAGTGGGCAGAGTGGGAAGGATTTTTCTCTGAAACCTGATGGCATTGACCATGCAGGAAGCAACTTGGGGGAGAGGGGGAGGAGGAGGGGGAAATTAAGAGGAGAGGAAGAGGAGGAGGAAAAGAAGGAGAAGGAGAAGGACAAAGAGGAGGTGGACAGAAGGAGAAGAGGAGAAAGCGGAGGAGAAAGAGGAAGATGAAGTTGAAGAGAAGAGGAAAAAGAAGAAGAGAAGAAGGAGAAGGGAGGAGGAAGAAGAGGAAGAAGGCAAGGAGGAGTAAGAAAAAGAAAAAGAATAGGAGGAAGACAACAAGAATAGTAGTAGTAGTACGGTAGTAGTAGTAGTAGTAGTAGGATGGAAGCAAGGGGAGTGGTAGAAACAAAAAAGAAGCCAATAGCCAGGTTGGACCTAATCATTTCTTTTTAGGTTGAACTAAATTTTATCTCATCCAGCTATCTCTGGCTCTTTAACAAACCATGTTACCCTGTTCACTTACTACCAGTAGATGGATAGACTATTTCCCTCTTTGAAACTATACTGGACCCCAAATTCACATAAAACCAACTGCAGGAAGGCTAAAACACCTTAGGCTCAAACTCATGCCACGTAGTCCTTGGCTTGCAACCTTTCATTTGAAGTTACAACGGCACTGTGGCTTTTGGTTTTTGGTTTTCTGGTTCCAGACAACTGTGGTCCTAAGTCGAGAACTACCTGTAAACCATATTGTCGTTTAAGATGCTGGATTTCACACTTGGAATCTGTTGTACCCAAAATGGTTGTGTGAACGGATGTGGCTAGACAACCACGGGCAGCTGCTGATCTAAGCCCATCTTCTGTCTCCATTTTTGCTCAGGAGTTTTGCCCGAAGATGCCAACCAGCCTTTCCTAAGATGGCACCTTCCGACGCTGCTAGATTTCAGCTTCCAGAATTTTCTGGAATTCCACACTGAGAAATCTTGGGGAGGTGCAATTTTGCACCCCTGAAATGATAAGACACCCAGATCCTCTCTTACCTGTCCACCAAGGGTGTTGCCCTTCCTTTTCACACACCAAGAAGTTGAGTGCAGCTCATTTGCACGCCAGCAATAGACTTTTGCATGGCCTGACACAACTAAATAATTGATTTGCATCTTGGCTAGGAGGACAAGATCTCTTTTCAAAAAGCTACCAGATCATTTTACCTTCTGACCCAAAAGGTCACCACCTGGCCAATCCCATTCAAATTAGATCAATAGTTACCTCCCTCTGCCTCACATACATGCATTTCCCAAAGCCATCTTCCCTTAGCCACTATTATTCATTTAGTGACCATTCAAAATGATCATGGCACACTGAAAAAAGTGACCCATGACCATGTTTCACACTTACGACAGTTGCAGCATCTGCAGGCATCAAAATTCAGGCCCTTGGCAGCTGACTCATATTTATGACGGTGGCAATGTCCCATGGCCATGTGATCTCCTTTTGTGACCGTCGGATGAGTCAAGTCAATGGGGAAGACAGGTTCACTTAACAACCATGTTACTATTGTAAGAATTGCAGTGATTCACTTAACAACTGTGGCAAGAAAGGGGGCAAAACACACCAAAAATACTGACTCGCTTAGCAACAGAAATGTTGGTCTCAATTGTGATTGAAAGTTGAGGACTACCTGTAATGTTGACTCTTTTTAAACTATAGTTTAAACAAAGCAGGTATTAAGATTGAGAATATTGTTCCTAAGTCCACATTTACCCACGAATAAACTAGTCCTTGAGTTACAACCACAACTAAGAACAGAAGTTTCATTGCTAACAACCCACTAAGGCCAACCAAGAGGAATCACTTGGGTGGCTTAATGTATTGTGTGAACCTGTCCATCTCAGGACCTACAGGAAGATCTCATAGAACAGACTCATAGGGATAGAAGGGACTTTGGGAGTCTTCTAATCCCATCCCTATTCAAGCAGGAGTCCCTATCCCATTCCTTACAAAGACTTGTCCGATCTCTTCTTGAAGACCTCTAGGAATGGAGCAGCCACAACTTCTGTAAGCAAGCAGTTTTACTGATTAATTGTTCTCACTGTCAGAAAATTTCTCCTTAGTTCTAAGTTGCTTCTCTCCTTGATTAGTCTCCATCCGTTGCTTCTTGTCCTGCCTTCATTTTTAGAGTGGACAAGGTTTATTTATTAATTAATTTTTTATGTCGCCATCAGTTGGGAAACACTTCTTTGTGGCCAGACCTGAGCATTAGGTGATGGGAAGGGTAGCTGTCCAAGGTGCTGAAAAGTCACTATTGACACATTGACGAAAAGGCTGAAAAAGTTCCTGGTTTCGCGAGACAATTTATTTTATTTTTATTTATTTATTTTTATTTGTCAATTGCTTACAAGATAATAGGTATAAGTAAAAACATAGTTATTTTGGCTATGTAGTTACAGTGGGCTCTAGCACTTAGGTCATTTGAGATGAGTACTCCAAGATCCTTGACAGAGTTTGGATCATCAACAAGGTCTTGACTATTCAGCCTGTATTTTATTTTCTGATTTTTTTTGCCAGATACCCATTACAAAATATGGAAAGGTAGGGTGGCTTCAGAGGATGGCAATTGAGAGCTGAGGGGTCTCTTTACGTAGAGTTTCAGCCTATCCCCCTACCCTGCCTTAACTGGTTGAGCAACATGGGGGCTGAAATCCAAGACTCCTGGAACAGATATTCTGATTCAAAACTTGTCCTGCGAAGTGGCGGTTTTGCTAGTTAAAGTTTATATAAGGACAGTTTTAGTAGTAGATAGATTAGCTTTCCGGTGTCGGTGTAGTATTTACTTTAGGAGCTTTCCAACATTTCTTGCGTGTCTCATTCTGCTTCCCTGTTTACTCAGGGTTTCCCCAAAGTTTGCTTTGCAGGGACAGAGTTTATGTCAAGTTTAAACATGACTTAAAACAAACCTGTCTGCCCTTTGCACCTTATCCTTATGTGGCCACTCACAGATTTGGCAAACGGGCATTGGAAAGGGAAAATGGATGAGCAGGAAACTGCAGCAAGGCTTCCTGGGAGATGTAGTCAGGAGAGCTTGGGTCATGAACGTAAGCCATCATGAATTTTATCTGGCTCTGCACATGGCAGCTAAGCCCTACATTAAAAATAAGGCCATTATAGAATTAAGTCACTCAACAAAGCCTGATCCAACAAGCCACAATTCAACAAGACAGAATCCAACAGCCCATAAGCCAACAAGCCATGTTGGATTGTGGGCTGTTGCACTGTGAAGAGTGGTGGAGGTGTGATCCTGTGGCCGGACTCACACCATTAAACTTGCTCTTGCATTCACACATTGCATTAGTTGTTTTTTATACTTTGGTTTCCTTCAGCTATTTGGAGTGTGGTTTGACCCCAGCCATGTTGGCTAATTTATGATTTAATGCACAGCACAAGCACAAGACCTGGGATTGATTTGTCAGTGTGTTGCGTGACTTCGTAAAACATTGTCTCAAATCAACTCGAAACAAATATCTTTATTATGAGCATTGACCAGCCTTTGCGATAAACAGAGTATACAATTAGTCCTTGGCTTACAATCAGGGGTGGGATTCAGCCGGTGTAACAACTGGTTCGGTGAGCATGCGCTTCGACAACCGTGACCTGGATGGCGGAGAATCTCCATAGACCCCCTGGACTAGAAGGTCTGTACTCCACCCACCCCGATTGAACACATCTTGCCAACCATCGTGGTTTAGAACAAGCAACGATGGGGGCGGAGGGGAGGAGATCCAGGCTGCCTACCTTCACCGGGCTTTGGTTTTGCAAAGCTGTCATCCTCGGACCGGCCACCAGAGGGCCAGGGGCGCCCTGGACCAAGATGTGGGCGCCTGCGCGCAGAGCCGGACGGGACGGGAGCGCCGCCGCGGGGCGCGCCGGGAGTTGTAGTCTTTGCGGGCGGGGCAGAGGCAGCCATGCAGCGGCCGGCGGGGCTGCTGGCGTTGGTGGTGGCGGGCGTCGCGCTGCGGTCGGCGGCGGCGTTGGAGCCGGTCAGCGTCAGCCTGGCCATCACGGCGGCCTCAGTGCTGACCGGCTTCCTCGCCCAGCCCCGCTTCTACTGCGGCTTCGTGGAGTGCTGCCTCCCCGACGACCACTCTCTCGACCCGGCAGGTATTTGGGTGGTGGTGGTGGGGCTGACTCGCCCCGCACTCCCATCGTGCACAGCCGGGGATGGGCAGGCCAGCCCGGTCCTTCCTCCCCGGGAATCTATCTCCCATGCTCCCCAGCATCTCTGCTCCCCTGCTTTCAAGGTATAGGACTCCATCTCCTATCCTCCCCAGCCGGTCTCTGGAAACACGGGGACGCCCTTCCCATCCTCCCCAGCCGGCCTCTACTCGTCCTATGTGTACAGGGAGTCTGTGCATCTCATCTTCCCCATCTGTCTTTGCCCTTCTTGGTTGTCTAAGGATGCAGGGGGTCGGGGTGTGTGTGTGTCCATCTTCCATCCTCCCCAGCTGGTCTTCCCCACAAACTGCTCCATGGAAGTATGGGAATACACTTCCCATCCTCCCCAGCCCCTCTCTGCGCCTGTTTGAGCTCTTAGGTGTATAGGAATCAATCTGTAGAGGAGTTAGGAAAAGGAGGATATAAAAAGACTCAAAAGTTTATGGTTGCTCACGGTTCTTCCTTCCTTCCTCCTTCTTCCCATCCTTCTCTTTTCTTCATCCCCTTCCTTCTCTTCATTTTTCCTTCCTTTCCCTCCTTCCTTTCCTTCCTCTCATTCCCCCCTTTCCTTCCCTCCCTCTTCTCCCTCCCTCCCTTCCTTCCTTCCTTCTTCCCATCCTTCTCTTTTCATCTCCTTCCTTCTTTCTCTTCATTTTTCCCTTTCCCTTCCTCCTTTCCTTCCGTTCCCTTCTTCCCTCCTTCCTTTCCTTCCTCTCATTCCCACATCCTTCCCTCCCTCCCTTTTCTCCCTTCCTTCTCTCTCATCTCCCTTCCTCCTTCCTCCCTCCCTTTTCTCCCTCCCTCCCTTTTCTTCCTCCCTTCCTTCCTTCTCTTCATTTTCCCTTCCTCCTTCCCTCCCTTCTCCTCTGCAGCCCTGCAGCAGTCCCTGGAACAGAGGCTCTTCGGGCAGCACTTGGCCCAAGAGGTCACCCTGAAGGCGCTGACCGGCTTCATCCAGAACCCCAACCCGAAGAAGCCACTGGCCCTCTCGCTGCACGGCTGGGCCGGGACGGGCAAAAACTTCATCAGCCAGATCATTGCCGAGAACCTTTACCCAGCCGGCCTGAAGAGCAAATTCGTGCACCTGTTTCTTTCCACGCTGCATTTCCCGCACGAGCACCTGGTCCCCCAGTACAAGGTGAGAGCAAAACCTGAGTCACTTCAGCTCAGCGCAAAAAGGAGGCACTTTGTGGGGAGAATCTTTTGTCAGAATTGCAGCCGCTTCCAGGCCAGCGTTGTGTTCATTTTACAATCTGGTATCCCTGAGAATTGTGACTAAGGAACCCAACCATAGGACCCCCACCACCACCCACCCACTCCCCAATATTAGGGGAGGGAAAGGAGCTGGAAACCAATGTCATGACTTGGTGGCATCTCCAGGACTCCGGTGACGCTGGACAACCAAGCAGGAAATGCTATTTATTTGTCCTCCGGTGATCTTTCGGGAGAGCGCGAAAAAAACAAGCTGAACTTGTTTCACGGGGCGTAGAAATCCCCTTTTGTAAAAATAATAATCTTGTGACTTCTAGAAAGGACAAAGCCATTGGAAGGAGGAAGCGGAGAGGAATAGAAAGCGAAACTTTAAATGTTCTGGGTATTTAAGGTTAAGGATTTTGGTCTGGATTCATAGGTAGTCCTCAACCTACAACCACAATTGAGCCTAAAATTTATGTTGCTAAGCGAGATAGTTGTTCGGTAAGTTTTGCCCCATGTTAGGAGCTTTCTTGTCACCGTTGTTAAGTGAATCATTGCAGTTGATAGGCTAGTAGTCCAGTCTTTTAAGTGAATCTGCCTTCTCCCTTTATTTTGCTGGTCAGGAGGTTGCAAAGGGGGATCATTTAGGGACCCCGGCACCCTAAATATGAGTCGGTTGCCAAGATCTGGAGAGTTGATCCCGTTCCCTTCCAGTGGAAACGGGGAGAGGACTCTTGGCACAACTTTCACCTCCTTCTGGTTTCCCAGGACCAGCTGCAGAAATGGATCCAAGGCAACGTGAGCGCCTGCGCAAAGTCCGTCTTCATCTTTGACGAAATGGATAAGCTGCACCCGGGGCTGATTGACGCCATCAAACCCTTCCTGGATTACTATGAGCAGATCGACGGCGTGTCGTATCGGAGAGCCATCTTCATCTTCCTCAGGTGCCGGGAGACCTGCCATCTGAATGAGTTAACCAGAGCTTGTTAAAATCGGAGTGGATTTGCCCTCCGTGGTTTTCATTCCATCTAACGTAAGATATCGTTGCTATTACAAGACTTCAGGCATAATCGTCAGCTTACCACCACAATTTAATCCAGAATGTACGGGGTTTCCAGAGAGAAAAAGTAAGCCAGGATCTCTGCCATGCTGATAGCCCAAATTCCTTGTGGGTCCAATCACACTTGGCCAATCAAGAATTCTATTCTGTTCGATTCTCCTTAGGGTGCAGGCAGGAATTCAGCAGGGGTGGGAATACATCATTTATGACATTATCTCCCCCTCCTCCCCAGAGGGTTTAGAGATGAGTTTTTTTTTTGTGTTAAGCTGCAGGAATTCATTCTGCGGACTTTTGGAAAATACACACTCAAATTCAGGATCAAGAATTGGGCGGTAAAATGGAACAGGCAGCTTTGGTAGTGAGGCTGCGGGTTGCCTCCTCGTTGTCTTAAAAGCTCCGTGGATCCAATTGGATGTAGGGCTGGGTTTGTAGTGCTGGTTCTTTTCAACTTCTGCTTCCCCCACAGTAACGCGGGAGGAGACCTGATCACGAGAGTCGCACTTGAGTTTTGGAGGAGCGGCCGGGAGAGGGAAGAGATCCAGTTGAAAGATTTGGAAGCAGTCTTATCCCTGGGGGTTTTCAACAACCGGAACAGTGAGTCGTGGTCTTGGATTTGCCCTATGTTAGATGTTTCCACCTCCCAAACCCCGTGCAAAAACCCAGGTTTTTCTAAATCTCAAGATATGGGGAATGTCTTTGTCAGTTAGGTATATTATCAGTTCCCAGGATGGCTGAAAGAGTTTGTCTTGAAATTGGGGAAAGATGATAGATAGGTAGGTAGGTAGGTAGGTAGATGGATGGACAGACAGGATAGATAGATAGATAGATAGATAGATAGATAGATAGATAGATAGATAGATATGATAGATATGATAGATATATAGATGATAATGATAGATAATGGGACAGGATGATAGATAATGGGAAGGGAAGAAAAAAGGGAAAGAAAGCAAGGGAGCAAGGAAGGGAGGAAAAGGAGAGAAAGGGAAGGAAGAAAGGAAGGGAGTATGGGAAGGAAGAAGGGAGGGAGACAAAGGAGAAAGGGAGGGAGGAAGGCCAATAAAGTTAGTTTAATCTGACATCAGTACCTGAAAGGACAGGCTGAAGACAGAAGTTTTCAATCAGAACCTTCTGGAAATTATCATAGGCATCTCCCAAATCTATTTTGGGAGAACATTGCAGGAAGAAGAGGGAGCCACCACCAAGAAGGCCCCGCTACAAATTCCTACCATGGCGTGCATAGAAGAGGGTCTTCAGCGATCATAATGCAAACCGGTTGTGGGCCACATCTGCTTTCCTTCCAGCCCTTCCCCCATTTCAAACACCTTGTCTCTCCCGCAGGTGGCCTGTGGCACAGCAGCCTGATCGACCGAAACCTCATCGATTACTTCGTGCCTTTCCTTCCCCTGGAGTACAAGCATGTCAAAATGTGTATCCGGGCAGAGATGAAATCCCGTGGCAACACCATCGACGAAGAGATCGTTGAAAAGGTGGCAGAAGAGATGACCTTTTTCCCCAAAGAAGAAAAGATTTACTCGGACAAAGGCTGTAAAACTGTGCAGACTAAGCTGGATTTCTACTAAGGGTTTCTATTTTTTAAGGGTCCCCAAAACAAGGGAGAAAATATTTGCAACAATTTCCTCTGTTTAAGCACTTTAAAAAAAAAAAAAAGCAAAAAAAGGAAGTCTCTGGACCTGCACTTTTTAAAAATTTGGGGCAGTTTTTTTTTACAGCCCCCTGGAACCTTTTGGGGTGCCGTTTCCTCTTCCCCAGATGTGGTCACCCAAAAATATTGCTCCGGGCATCTTCCACTGTACTGCACTTTTTAACACTCACTAGTGGAAGGCGTAGAAGATATAATTCAATCTATTGGCAGGGAGAATTGAAGAGAATTACTCAATTTGATTATTCCTGGCGGTCTGTATGAACTAAACAAAGGCCTGAGCTGACCAGTTGTAAAGTAAAGCCACTAGATGTTACACAAGAGCTGTTTACCTATCTCACCCCATGCGCATCCCTGCCAAAAAATAGTTTTTGAGAATTTCAGGTTAGAGAAAGGTCAAAACCAGAGTGTGCCTTGTTAGGTCAATATTGATGAGTGTCACGTTGTAGAGATTGTGTCAGTTCAAAGTATCTTGTGGGCCAAGTTGATAAAATAGTTCCTAAGCTTGTTGAGACTAAGCTAGGGGCCTGCTCAATCGGAGGGAAAGGCTCTCCTTTGACAGGGATTCTTTTGTCTGGATCAAGTGCCAGGTGTAAGGATGGAGAAATAGCTCAGCAGCCTCTTGAGGCGATGTGGGGAGTGCAGCTATGCTCAGGGACCCATTCAGTAGGAAAAAGAAAAATTGTCAGCCTTCCCTTTACCTGGCAGTCAGCTTTTCCTGCAGCCCATCATGAGATCAGATTTTTTGGTGGGGGACGGATGGGGGGGAGATAGTTGCATCTTCAGTGGTGGCTGATGCGACTTTCTATGGTTTGCAAACCTGTTCCCTAAAATCCAACGTGGGCAAACTGGGTGTGTAATTTACTTGAGCTATATCTCACTTTTTTTAAACAGAAACAGCTTTAAAGAAATGTATTTTTTTAATGAGTGTTTTATACGTAGAACACTAAGATTATTATACGATTGAATGCAAGGGGGCGGGTAAATGAGAATTATAATAAATGAGTGATGATTTGGGTTGAATCTTGCTTTATTTTTTTTCAGTTTCAGTTGCTTGTCTATTACAGTTTTTTTTACTGGAAAAGGCTACGTGCTAAAGAAATCATTAACCGGGAGTCTTGTGTGTGGCAAGAGAAAGATTTTAAGCTTTCTACTGGCCGGGAGCCTATTAACCTCTTTCGTAGCCCTGTTTTCTTGTGGGAAATATGTGCAACAAATGTGCCCCTGGTAAACCGGGTAGCCAAGTCTCAGCAAGGCAGCTGTGTGGCAGGGCGACAGCCTCCCAGCCTTGCCTTTGCACACTTTGGGCCCCTGCTAGGCTGATTAGCCTGCCTCTGCCTGGCCCCCTGCCTGCCCCGGTGGCCTTTCACCATAACCCCTGGCCAGACATTCTAGTGTCATTAGGATTCCTGCAACTGGGTCCTTTTTTTTTCTAGGGTCTCTCAAAGTACACCTTTATTAAAAGGGTATACATAAGTGAACAGCCTAAAGCTGAGTTTAGTAAAAGCTGCAAAGTCTGTCCTCTCGTGGCCACTGTGTGCTGTAACATTTGGCAATGAAGCCCTGGAGTGGCTTTTCATTCTTTACTGAAAGCTCAAAGCAGCCACAGAAGAGGCTGTCAAAGAATATAAATATTAGTTCCAGCAGCTAAAATTTCATTTTTAATAGGGCACCGAGGATGGCAAGACAGGGATTGCTGCCCTCCTGTGGCCAGGTATGTCCATGGCATTTTTCCCCTTAAGGTATAGCAGAAAAGATTACTGGATTAGTTAGGTTGGATAAAATAGAGATAGATCAATAGATGATTGAGAGATGGAAAATAATTTTATGACAAGTGCAAAAATAATTTTATTGGAGGTTTATTTTGGTAGAACAGGACATTTCCGAATACACCAAAACCCCGAGTCTTCACAAAAGATTTTCCTTGGTGATTTCAGCAAAGAGCAGAAGTGCAGGGTGCCCAACAGGTCCAAGATCCTGATTGCAGGATCACAAATATAGTTGAGGAAGACTTGAAAGCATTCAAATACTTTATTGTTAGCATCTCATCTCCAAGCATAACCCAACTACAACAGTTTGTACAACAATTCAAATCATAGTAAAGTCATAAAAATACATAAAAGTATCATCCAGTTTTTTAAGGATGACAAAAAAAGTCACATAATCATAAACATTACAAAAGCAACAATAAAATACCATGATGTAAAGTAAATGGTTCACTTATTTAAAATGACATTTTTAAAAAATGGTGAGGTGTAAAAGAAACCACAGTTGTTATTGAAAGATTTCTCTCAGAAGAAAGAAAACAAAACTTTAATGTTCAAACACTTGAATATCACAACAGGTATCTCTTGGTGAAGAGATGATGATATGAAAGGATACATAAAAATAGGCAACAGATAAAATATCTTGTCTATCATAAGCATCACAGCTACTTAACAACAGTAAGTCAGGGGTAAAACTCTTGTCAAACAGAGTATAACCAAGCCTGGAATAAAAAGATGACTAATGTGTGTGATAAAAGAAATCAAAATTCTTGAGATGAGAGCCACATATTGTGTGTAATTGTGTGTAATTTACCAGTCAAAAACAACATACATTTTCAACCACATCCCAGGCTAAAATTATACCTAACTAGAAACCTTTTATTAATAACTGGCTATACCTAACATTAAAAAGAGCCATTGAGGCTTTTTTCCTGGTTCTAAGAACAATTGCCATGGCTAAATTTATGCCAGGCAGGAAACTATAAAATCGATTATAAATCTCTGGCACACTTGACATTAAAAAGGGCTGTTGAGATGCTTTCTGGTTCTAAGAACCAATGAAAAGGTAAAGGTAAAAATTCCCCTCCCACATACCTGCTAGTCACTTCCAGCTCTAGGGGGTGGTGCTCATCTCCGTTACAAAACCGAGGAGCCAGCGCTGTCCGAAGACGTCTCCGTGGTCACATGGCTGGGATGACTAAACGCCGAACGCGCAGGGAACGCTGTTACCTCCCCACCAAAGGGGTCCCTGTTATTCTACCTGCATTTTTACATGCTTTTGAACTGCTAGGTGGGCAGAAGCTGGGACAAGGAGCGGGAGCTCACTCCGTAACGCGGTGCTGGGGATTCGAACCACCGAACTACTGACCTTTCTGATACACAAGCTCGGCATCTTAGTCACTGAGCCATATCATGCCTAAATTAAGTCAGGGCAAGAATCTAGGGTTTCAACGGCCACATCTAGAATTAAAAAGGGCCGCAAAGATTTATTTTCTAGTTTAAGGACCTACCTAATTATACCCTAGCAAATGAGTATTTATTAATTTATTGGAGTGGTGTGCCAAAAGGATTCTTCCAGTTTGAGTCCCATTTGGGGATCCTCAGGGACTGGGGGAGCCTTCTCTCTGGGCGCTCTAGACTCCTCCAGTGTGATTCACCCACACCGCCCACTCAGGGACTGGGACATGTCCTCCACCAAGAGGCGCCGTAGCATTTCCACCATCATGCGTGGGTGTTTGGGCACAGATGGAATCAGGAACAGTGCAGCCTTTCTCCCGAAAAGCGCACCCCATCAACTCATCTGTGCTCATGCGTGAACGTAGGTAGGTAACGGATGTGGAGGAGGACTGGTGATCCCAAGAGATTCCTTTCCAGTTTGAGTCGCATTTGGGGATCCTCAGGGACTGGGGGAGCCTTCTCTCTGGGCGCTCTAGACTCCTCCAGTGTGTTTCACCCTCACCGGCCACTCAGGGACTGGAACATGTCCTCCACCAAGAGGCGTCGTGGCATTTCCACCATCATTTGAGCACAGATGGAATCAGGAATAGTGCATCTCTCTTGGCTCACTTGTTTCACAGACTGCACTGAGAATGGTCATCACTAGCCATGTGTCACATTCAACAGACTCAATGGGCAAAGTAAGCAGGGAGGGGATCGCAATGGACTCCCTTCCAGTTTGAGTCCCATTTGGGGATCCTCAGGGACTGGGAGAGCCTTCTCTCTGGGCGCTCTAGACCCTCCCAGTGTGATTCACCCTCACCGCCCATTCAGGGACTGGAAGGCCTCCTGCACCGGGGTTGCCATAACATTTCCACCATCATGCATGTCTGGTGTGAGTCACAATGGCCTCCAAACAGTGCAGACTCCATCAACTCATCTGTGCTCATGCGTGAACATAGGTAGGCTACGAATGTGGAGGAGGAGGACTGGAGATCCCAGGGGATTCCTTTCCAGTTTGAGTCCCATTTGGGGATCCTCAGGGACTGGGGGAGCCTTCTCTCTGGGCGCTCTAGACCCTCCCAGTGTGATTCACCCTCACCGCCCACTCAGGGACTGGAACATGTCCTCCACCAAGAGGTGCCGTGGCATTTGCACCATCATTTGAGCACAGATGGAATCAGGAATAGTGCATCTCTCTTGGCTCGTTTCACAGACTGCACTGAGAATGGTCATCACTGGCCATGTGTCACATTCAACAGACTCAATGGGCAAAGTAAGCAGGGAGGGGATCGCAATGGACTCCCTTCCAGTTTGAGTCCCATTTGGGGATCCTCAGGGACTGGGAGAGCCTTCTCTCTGGGCGCTCTAGACCCTCCCAGTGTGATTCACCCTCACCGCCCATTCAGGGACTGGAAGGCCTCCTGCACCGGGGTTGCCGTAGCATTTCCACCATCATGCATGTCTGGTGTGAGTCACAATGGCCTTCAAACAGTGCAGACTCCATCAACTCATCTGTGCTCATGTGTGAACATAGGTAGCCTACGAATGTGGAGGACTGGTGATCCCAGGGGATTCCTTTCCAGTTTGAGTCGCATTTGGGGATCCTCAGGGACTGGGGGAGCCTTCTCTCTGGGCGCTCTAGACCCTCCCAGTGTGATTCACCCTCACCAGCCACTCAGGGACTGGAACATGTCCTCCACCAAGAGGCGCCGTGGCATTTCCACCATCATGCGTGGGTGTTTGGGCACAGATGGAATCAGGAACAGTGCAGCCTTTCTCCCGAAAAGCGCACCCCATCAACTCATCTGTGCTCATGCGTGAACGTAGGTAGGTAACGGATGTGGAGGAGGACTGGTGATCCCAGGGGATTCCTTTCCAGTTTGAGTCCCATTTGGGGATCCTCAGGGACTGGGGGAGCCTTCTCTCTGGGCGCTCTAGACTCCTCCAGTGTGATTCACCCTCACCACCCACTCAGGGACTGGAAGACTTCCTGCACCAGGGGGTGCCATGGCATTTCCACCATGCATGGGGGTTTGCTTTGAGGGCAGTTAGACTCAGGAAGCTTTCTCCCTTTTATCAACTCACTATCATTTTCCTATTTATGTTGGGGGATTTGATGGGGATTTAAGGTTTATGGGGACGCGGTGGCTCAGTGGCTAAAATGCTGAGCCTGTCAACCAGAAAGGTCGGCAGTTCCGTGGTTCGAATCCCTAGCGCTGCGTTACGGAGTGAGCTCCCGTTCCTTGTCCCAGCTTCTGCCAACCTAGCAGTTCGAAAGCATGTAAAAAGGCAGGTAGAAGAAGAGGGACCCCTTAAGTGGGAAGGGAACAGCGTTCCCTGCGCCTCCGGTGTTTAGTCATGCCAGCCACATGACCACGGAGACGTTTTTGGACAGTGCTGCCTCTTCGGCTTTGTAACGGAGATGAGCACCACCCCCTAGAGCCAGAAACAACTAGCACACATGTGCGAGGAGAGTTTTTACCTTTTACCTTTTACAAATTCTAAGAACTACACTTATGGCTAAGATTATACTATACCCAATAACTAATTAGTACTTTAATAATCACTGACTGCACCTAGCATTAAAAAGGGCTAAAGACATTCTTCTTGGTTTTAAGAACTATCACCTGGTCTAATAACAATGAGGCAAGAAATCTATGGAATCTTATATACATCGTGGAACACATTTAGATTTAAAAAGAGTAGTTGACCTTCCTGGTTCTAAAAACCATCACCATGGGTAGAACTATGGCAGGCAAGAAAACTAGAAATTCTATTATCTATCAACAGATACAGACAACATGTGTAGTATGGTGTGTTAATGAGAATGACCTACAATGTCGGTGAGTCCACTACAGGTTAGTTTTGACTGACTGGGTGAAGTTCCACTCTTGACGAAGGTCGTGTTCATTCTTGCTTTCCATTCTTCTTCCATTTTGACCAACAAAATTGCAGGCTGACAATTCGATCTTCTGTCTTCTAAGATGGTGAAGCACATGTCTTTGAGATTAAAAAAAAAAAAAGTTACCTCAGCTACCACTGGAGTATTACTCCTAAAGAATGCACAATATACAGTGGTTACTATTACCTTAGATGCAGGGGTTATCCATACTTACCTGGAGACAAAAGAGGCTAACAATTAATGGAAGACCATCCCACTCCCTCCATTATCCCAAAACATTGAACGACAGAAGACGCAACTGAACTTACATCACAGCGTAGAAAGTGACATCCCAGCTGAGGGCTAAAAGGACTTGGGCTGGAGACATTTTCTTGCTCTCATTTCTTTTTTCTTCTTTCATTTTCTTTCTTCCTCTGCAGTGCTCAGAAGAATATTTGGCAGCAGGCATACACTCATTCCTTCTCTCTGTCTCAGAAACTATAAAATCTACATCTCAACAGCCACACCTGGCACTAAAAATAGCTGGTGGGTTTTCCTTTCTGGTTCTAAGAACCATCGCCAGGGCTAAATTATGCCAGGCAGAAATTCATAAAATCTATAATCGATCAACAGCCACACCTAGCATTAAAAATGGCCATTGGGTTTTCCTTTCTGGTTCTAAGAACCATCGCCAGGGCTAAATTATGCCAGGCAGAAATCCATAAAATCTATAATTGACCAACAGCCACACCTAGCATTAAAAATGGCTGGTGGGTTTTCCTCTCTGATTCTAGGAAACATCTCCAGGGCTAAATTTACGCCAGGCCAAAAAGGTATGAAAACTATTGTCTATAGGTCAGTTTTGATTGACTGGATGAAGTTGTGCTCTTGATGAAGACCGTGTTCATTCTTCCTTTCCATTCCTTCTTCTTTCATTTTACCACCACCGTCGCAGGCTGACAACTCAGTCTTCTGGCTTGTAAGAGCCTGTAGCACATGCCTTTAAGATTAAAAAAAAAAATCATTACTTTGACTGCCATTGGAGATTTATTCCTAAGAATGCTCAATACACAGTGATTACTATTGCCTCAGATGCAGGGCTTACCCTTAGTTATCTGTGCAAAAGAGGCTATCAATTAGTGGAAGACCATCTCCTCCCTCCATTAACCCAAAACTTTGAAGAATAGAAGACTCAACTGAACTTACCTCACCTCACTCTTCCATTTTTACCACGAACATTGCAGGCTGGCAACTCAGTCTTCTAAAGATGGTGTAGCACATGCCTTTGAGATAAAAAAAAAATCAACATTACATCAGCTGTCATTGGAGATTTACTCCTAAGATTGTACAATAAACAGTGGTTACTATTGCCTCAGATTGCAGATGTTACCCTTACTTACCTAGGCAGAACAGACCAATAGACAGTGGGAGATCAACCCCACCCATATCCTAAAATCTTGAGTTGTAAGACTCAATTGAACTTACCTCACCAAGTAGGTGACATCACAGCTGAAGGCTGTCTTGGGTTGGAGACATTTTCTTGCTCTCTTGTTTCTTCTTTCACTTTTCTTTCTTCCTGAGACATGCTCGACAAGCATTGTCTCTTTCGAGGAACATGTAGCAGCAACAGTGCACTTGTTCCTCCTCTCGGTCTGCGAAGCTAGAAAACTAAAAGATCTTTTACAGATCAACAGCCACATCTAGCATTACAAAAGTGCTGTTGAGATTTTATTTTGGGTTCCAAGAACCATCGCCAGGGCTAAATTATGCCAGGCACAAAAGGTATAAAATATATTATCAATCACTGGCCACACCTACCATTAAAAATGGCCATTGGGTTTTCCTTTCTGGTTCTAAGAACCATCGCCAGGGCTAGATTATGCCAGGCAGAAATCCATAAAATCTGTAATCGATCCACAGCCACACCTAGCATTAAAAATGGCTGGTGGGTTTTCCTCTCTGGTTCTAGGAAACATCGCCAGGGCTATATTTACGCCAGGCGAGAAATGTATGAAATCTATTATCTACAGGTCAGTTTTGATTGACTGGGTGAAGTTGCGCTCTTGACGAAGACCATGTTCATTCTTGCTTTCCTTTCCTTCTTCTTCCATTTTTACCACGAACATTGCAGGCCGGCAACTCAGTCTTCTAAAGATGGTGTAGCACATGCCTTTGAGATAAAAAAAAAATCAACATTACATCAGCTGTCATTGGAGATTTACTCCTAAGATTATACAATAAACAGTGGTTACTTTTGCCTCAGATGCAGATGTTACCCTTACTTACCTAGGAGGAACAGACCAACAGATAGTGGGAGATCAACCCCACCCATATCCTAAAATCTTGACTGTAAGACTCAATTGAACTTACCTCACCGAGTAGGTGACATCACAGCTGAAGGCTGTCTTGGGTTGGAGACATTTTCTTGCTCTCTTGTTTCTTCTTTCACTTTTCTTTCTTCCTGAGACATGCTCGACAAGCATTGTCTCTTGTTCCTCCTCTCGGTCTGTGAAGCTAGAAAACTAAAAGATCTTTTACAGATCAACAGCCACATCTAAAATTACAAAAGTGCTGTTGAGATTTTATTTTGGGTTCCAAGAACCATCGCCAGGGCTAAATTATGCCAGGCACAAAAGGTATAAAATATATTAACAATCACTGGCCACACCTACCATTAAAAATGGCCATTGGGTTTTCCTTTCTGGTTCCAAGAACCATCGCCAGGGCTAAATTATGCCAGGCAGAAATCCATAAAATCTGTAATTGATCCACAGCCACACCTAGCATTAAAAATGGCTGGTGGGTTTTCCTCTCTGGTTCTAGGAAACATTGCCAGGGCTATATTTACGCCAGGCGAGAAATGTATGAAATCTATTATCTACAGGTCAGTTTTGATTGACTGGGTGAAGTTGCGCTCTTGACGAAGACCATGTTCATTCTTGCTTTCCTTTCCTTCTTCTTCCATTTTTACCACGAACATTGCAGGCCGACAACTCAGTCTTCTAAAGAGGGTGTAGCACATGCCTTTGAGATAAAAAAAAAATCAACATTACATCAGCTGTCATTGGAGATTTACTCCTAAGATTGTACAATAAACAGTGGTTACTATTGCCTCAGATTGCAGATGTTACCCTTACTTACCTAGGCAGAACAGACCAATAGACAGTGGGAGATCAACCCCACCCATATCCTAAAATCTTGAGTTGTAAGACTCAATTGAACTTACCTCACCAAGTAGAAGGTGACATCACAGCTGAAGGCTGTCTTGGGTTGGAGACATTTTCTTGCTCTCTTGTTTCTTCTTTCACTTTTCTTTCTTCCTGAGACATGCTCGACAAGCATTGTCTCTTTCGAGGAACATGTAGCAGCAACAGTGCACTTGTTCCTCCTCTCGGTCTGCGAAGCTAGAAAACTAAAAGATCTTTTACAGATCAACAGCCACATCTAGCATTACAAAAGTGCTGTTGAGATTTTATTTTGGGTTCCAAGAACCATCGCCAGGGCTAAATTATGCCAGGCACAAAAGGTATAAAATATATTATCAATCACTGGCCACACCTACCATTAAAAATGGCCATTGGGTTTTCCTTTCTGGTTCTAAGAACCATCGCCAGGGCTAGATTATGCCAGGCAGAAATCCATAAAATCTGTAATCGATCCACAGCCACACCTAGCATTAAAAATGGCTGGTGGGTTTTCCTCTCTGGTTCTAGGAAACATCGCCAGGGCTATATTTACACCAGGCGAGAAATGTATGAAATCTATTATCTATAGGTCAGTTTTGATTGACTGGGTGAAGTTGCGCTCTTGACGAAGACCATGTTCATTCTTGCTTTCCTTTCCTTCTTCTTCCATTTTTACCACGAACATTGCAGGCCGACAACTCAGTCTTCTAAAGAGGGTGTAGCACATGCCTTTGAGATAAAAAAAAATCAACATTACATCAGCTGCCATTGGAGATTTACTCCTAAGATTGTATAATAAACAGTGGTTACTTTTGCCTCAGATGCAGATGTTACCCTTACTTACCTAGGAGGAACAGACCAACAGATAGTGAGAGATCAACCCCACTCATATCCTAAAATCTTGACTGTAAGACTCAATTGAACTTACCTCACCGAGTAGAAGATGACATCACAGCTGAAGGCTGTCTTGGGTTGGAGACATTTTCTTGCTCTCTTGTTTCTTCTTTCACTTTTCTTTCTTCCTGAGACATGCTCGACAAGCATTGTCTCTTGTTCCTCCTCTCGGTCTGCGAAGCTAGAAAACTAAAAGATCTTTTACAGATCAACAGCCACATCTAAAATTACAAAAGTGCTGTTGAGATTTTATTTTGGGTTCCAAGAACCATCGCCAGGGCTAAATTATGCCAGGCACAAAAGGTATAAAATATATTATCAATCACTGGCCACACCTAGCGTTAAAAATGGCCATTGGATTTTCCTTTCTGGTTCTAAGAACCATCGCCAGGGCTAAATTATGCCAGGCAGAAGTCTATAAAATCTATCATTGATCAAGTCAAACCTAACACTAAAAAGGGCCATTGGGTTTTCCTTTCTGGTTCTAAGAACCATTGCCAGGGCTAGATTATGCCAGGCAGAAGTCTATAAAACCTATCATTGATCAAGTCAAACCTAACACTAAAAAGGGCCATTCAGTTTTCCTTTCTGGTTCTAAGAACCATTGCCAGGGCTAGATTATGCCAGGCAGAAGTCTATAAAACCTATCATTGATCAAGTCAAACCTAACACTAAAAAGGGCCATTCAGTTTTCCTTTCTGGTTCTAAGAACCATTGCCAGGGCTAGATTATGCCAGGCAGAAGTCTATAAAACCTATCATTGATCAAGTCAAACCTAACACTAAAAAGGGCCATTGAGTTTTCCTTTCTGGTTCTAAGAACCATTGCCAGGGCTAGATTATGCCAGGCAGAAGTCTATAAAAACTATCATTGATCAAGTCAAACCTAACACTAAAAAGGGCCATTGGGTTTTCCTTTCTGGTTCTAAGAACCATCGCCAGGGCTACATTATGCCAGGCAGAAGTCTATAAAACCTAAAATCTATCAACAGTCATGCCTAACATTAAAAACGGCCATTGAGGTTTCCTTCTCAGTTCTATGAACCATTGCCAGAGCTAAATTATGCCAGGCAAAAATCTACAATATATATCATCAATCACAACACTAGGTAGCACCCAGAACACTTGTTCCTCTCCTCAGTCTGCAAAGCTAGACAACCAAGATCTTTTATAGATCAATAACCACACTTAGCATTAAAAATGGCCGTTCATCCAGTCATCCTGTCCAGTCAAGCAACTGCCAAAGAAGCTAACAACAAAAACCCAACGAAGGACCTCCAAGACCATTTCTACCAACACCGAAAGAAGCCACTAGACTAGTGCACAAACTGAGAAAAAACTGCACTCCCTATCAGCACTGATGATGTTCCCTAATTTCATAATGAAACCTCTACAAGAAAGCCGCCGAGCTCAGAAAGCATCAAGGACGCTTCATTTCAACGGTGAGCCTGGCTGGTACTGGCATTATTTCTTAGGGTGTGATGGTGGGAGGGAGGTGATCCCAAAGGTTTCCCTTGCAGCCTGAACCACACTGAGGGGGTCCTCAGGCACTGGAGGAGGCTTCTAGCTGGGTGCAGTTGCCTCTTCCAGTGTGATTCGCCCTCAGTGCTCTCTCAGGGACTGAAAGGGTCCCCCAAGGATGACCCCAGAGAGGACTTCCAGTGTGAGTCTCCCACCCTGTCTGCTCAGGGACTCAATGAGACAGGCAGCGGATGGACTCCCGGGCTCATTCAGTGTGACCATCAGAGTGGAAGCTCAGGGACTGGAAAACCTCTAAGCAGGGGCATCACCCCCATCTCCAGCCTGTGTTGGAATGTGGAATGCGCTCTGGTTCTAAGAACCACAGCCAATAGCCAAATTATGCTAGGTCAGAAATGTTTCGATACTTTTTATCTAGGTTTGTCACACTTATGACTGTTCTTTTTACTATCGATATGTTGTAGTTTTTTTTAAAAAATTTTTTTGCTAAAGCAAGCCTTAAGAGTAAACTTTAGCAAGGCCCAAATATTTTTGCAGTAATAAACGTAATAAACAGTACCTGCCAGGCTTCCTCACTTTCATGATACACCAGAGAGTGAATTAAACCACCTGTCTTACTGTTGATGTCTTCTTCTTCGTCTACAGGTCAATTTGGATTCATGCCTTTGAAGAAGGAAAAAAAAAATCACTGTCACCAAATGACCAACAGATGTTCAGAGACTAGAATATCAAGTCATTTTACAAAGGGACTTTATGTGGTTTATCCCACCAGTGAAAGAAGGCACGATAGAATGAATTGGAACATTGTGCCCTTGGGAATACCTCAGACCAGAGATTTTACTGTTCCTAGAATTAGAATTAGAAGAACTTTATTGTCATTGTACAACGAAACTGTGGATGCACCCCAGCAACTGTTCGCAATACAATAAAACCAAAGCACTTAAAAATGAAGATAAGAAAGATAGAGTACCCATGTCTCCATTTGCAATTTGAGATCACAATATCTATGATATGGCCTCTAACCCAGGGTTTACCCTTACTTATCTAGGCAGAATGGACCATCACTTAGTGGAAGACCATTCCCCTCCCTCCATTATTCCAAAACTTCAAACAATATAAGTCTCAACTGAACTTACCTCACAGCATAGAGGCCTCATCACAACCAAAGGGTGAAAGGACTTGGGCTGGAGACAATTTCTTGCGCTCTTGTTTCTTCTTTCATTTTCTTTCTTCCTCTGTCATGCCAAAGCAAGTGTTGTCTCTTTCAAGGAACATTTGGCAGCTGGTGTGCACTTGTTCCTTCCCTTAATCTCAGAAATTATAAAATCTTCTACAGATCAACGGCCACACCTAGCATTAAAAATGGCCATTGGGTTTTCCTTTCTGGTTCTAAGAACCATCGCCAGGGCTAAATTATGCCAGGCAGAAATCCATAAAATATATAATCGATCAACAGCCATACCTAGCATTAAAAATGGCCATTGGGTTTTCCTTTCTGGTTCTAAGAACCATCGCCAGGGCTAAATTATGCCAGGCAGAAATCCATAAAATCTATAATCGATCAACAGCCATACCTAGCATTAAAAATGGCCATTGGGTTTTCCTTTCTGGTTCTAAGAACCATCGCCAGGGCTAAATTATGCCAGGCAGAAATCCATAAAATCTATAATCGATCAACAGCCATACCTAGCATTAAAAATGGCCATTGGGTTTTCCTTTCTGGTTCTAAGAACCATCGCCAGGGCTAAATTTATGCCAGGCCAGAAAGTATGAAATCTATTGTCTGCAGGACAGTTTTGATTTACTTAGTGAAGTTGCATTCTTTACTATCAACACTGCAGGCTGACAACTGAGTCTTCTGTCTTCTTAGAGCCTGTAGCACATGCCATTAAGATAAAAAAAAAATTAACATTACTTCAGCTGCCATTGCAGATTTACTCCTAAGATTGCACAATACACAGTGGTTATTATTGCCTGAGATGCCGGGGTTTCCCTTACTTACCTAGGCAGAACAGACCATCAAGTAATGGGAGACCAACCCTCTCCATTAACCCAAAACTTTGAGGAATACAAGACTCAACTGAACTTACCTCACAGCATAGAAGGTGATGTCACAGCAGGCTGACAGTCTTGGGCTGGATAAATTTTCTTGCTTTCTTCTTCTTCTTTGGCTTTTCGGTTTTCTGCCATGCGCAGCAAGCGTTGTCTCTTTCAAGTATCTGGTAGCAACGGCGCACTTGCTCCTCCCTTCAGTCTGCAAAACTAGACAACTAAGATCTTTCACAGGTCAACAGCCACACCTAGCATTAAAAATGGCCGTTGGGGTTTTAGCACTATTATAATAAAGAATGGTCCAGTCAAGCAACTGCCAAAGAAGCTAACAACAAAAACCCAACGAAGGACCTCCAAGACCATTTCTACCAACACCGAAAGAAGCCACTAGACTAGAGCACAAACTGAGAGAAAACTGCACTCCCTATCAGCACTGAAGATGTTCCCTAATTTCATAATGAAACCTCTACAAGAAAGCCACCTAGCTCAGAGGGCATCAAGAATGCCTCATTTCAACTGTAAGCCTGGCTGGTACAGGCATTATTTCTTATGGAGGTGATCCCAAAGGTTTCCTTTGCAGCCTGAACCACACTGAGGGGGTCCTCAGGCACTGGAGGAGGCTTCTAGCTGGGTGCAGTTGTCTCTTCCAGTGTGATTCGCCCTCAGTGCTCTCTCTCAGGGACTGAAAGGGTCCCCCAAGGATGACCCCAGAGAGGACTTCCAGTGTGAGTCTCCCACCGTGTCTGCTCAGGGACTCAATGAGACAGGCAGTGGATGGACTCCCGGGCTCATTCAGTGTGACCATCAGAGTGGAAGCTCAGGGACTGAAAAACCTCTAAGCAGGGGCATCACCCCCATCTCCAGCCTGTGTTGGAATGTGGAATGCGCTCTGGTTCTAAGAACCACAGCCAATAGCCAAATTATGCTAGGTCAGAAATGTTTCGATACTTTTTATCTAGGTTTGTCACATTATGACTGCTCTTTTTACTATCGATATGTTGTAGGGTTTTTTTTTTAATTTTTGCTAAAGCAAGCCTTAAGAGTAAACTTTAGCAAGGCCCAAATATTTTTGCAGTAATAAACATAATAAACAGTACCTGCCAGGCTTCCTAACTTTCACGATATACCTGACAATGAATTAAACCACCTGTCTTACTGTTGATGTCTTCTTCTTCGTCTACAGGTCAATTTGGATTAATGCCTTTGAAGAAAAAAAAATCACTGTCACCAAATGACCAACAGATGTTCAGAGGCTAGAATATCAATAAAGTAATTTTTACAAAGGGACTAATGAATTGGAAGATTGTGCCCTTGGTAATACCTCAGACCAACAACTAGTTCTGTACATCTTTTGCTTCTTTTAAGGAACTGTAACTAAAATTTCCTCAGGTTGCCAGAGTTAACTTTATTCAAGGAAGTAAGGTCAACTCCCAATATTGAAGCTGTTTTTCCTTTGAGCTAATTTTAATGCTTGTTCATCTGTGGTAATTTTGCCCTTTTAACTGCCCCTGGTTAAAATTGCCTCATGTTTATTTGTGAGAGTAAACTCAGCTCCTGGGCCTGAAGTAATTTTAGTTAACTTTCTCCTCTACCTACTTGAAGTACTTTTAGTCTGCAAGGATATAGCTAAGATTACCTCAGACTTTACTCCAAAGCTAATTTTAACTCTTATTCCCCTGTGGTGGTTTGGTCCTTTTAAAAGGACATGGCTGAAATCACCTCAGGCTCCACCAAAATTTTATTCTAAGAACTTGGCTACCTCAGACCTCAAGAATTGTTACCTCAGACCTCAAGAATTGATATTTCAAGAAAATAAGACCAACTCCTAGACTTCAAGTAATTAGTTAGCTTTTGCCTTTGGTTACTTGGTTAGTATCTACATATTTTGCTTCTTTTAAGGACTTGAGCCTTGACTAAAAATATCTCAGGTCCCAAGAAATCACTTTATTCTTAAGAGCAAGGTTAGCTCCTGAGGTAATTTTATTTTTACCTTTAAAGCTATCTTTAATTTTGACTCTCCTATGGTGGTTTTTAACAGGGCATGGCAGAGATTACCTAGAATTCCATCAATATTTTATTAAAAGTTTGAGCCTTGGCTGAAATTACCTCACAATGCCCCCAAGAGTTGGCTTTATTTCAAGAAAGTAAGGGCAACTCCTGGACCTGAAGTAATTTTCATCAACTTTTGCCTTTAGTTGCTCAAACCAACTAGTCCTCTACATGTTTTGCTTTTTTTAAGGAGCTTTGACTAAAATTTCCTCAGGTCCTCAGAGTTGACTTTATTCAAGAAAGTAAGGGCAACTCCAGATACTGAAGCTATTTTTCCTTTAAGCTAATTTTAATGTTGTTCACCTGTGGTAATTTTGCCCTTTTAACTGCCCCTGGCTAAAATTGCCTCCTATTCCTGAGAGTGAAGTTAAAATCTGGTAAATTTCTTACTCAAGTAATTTTAGTTAATTTTCTCCTCTACCTACTTGAAGTACTGTACTTTTAGTCTCCAAGGACATAGCTATTACTACCTCAGACTTTACTTGGAAGCTAATTTTAACTTACACCTGTGGTGGTTTGGTCCTCTTAAAAGGGACATGGCTGAAATTACCTCAGGCTCCACCAAACTTTTACTCTAAAACTTTGAGCCTTGGCTAAAATTACCTCAGACCCCAACAATTCACTTTATTCCTAAGAACAAGGTCAGTTCCTGAGGAAATTTTGCCTTTAAAACTAATTTTTAACTCTTATTCACACCTGTGGTGGTTTGGTCCTCTTAAAAGGGACATGGCTGAAATTACCTCAGGCTCCACCAAACTTTTACTCTAAAACTTTGAGCCTTGGCTAAAATTACCTCAGACCCCAACAATTCACTTTATTCCTAAGAACAAGGTCAGTTCCTGAGGAAATTTTGCCTTTAAAACTAATTTTTAACTCTTATTCACACCTGTGGTGGTTTGGTCCTCTTAAAAGGGACATGGCTGAAATTACCTCAGGCACCACCAAACTTTTACTCTAAAACTTTGAGCCTTGGCTAAAATTACCTCAGACCCCAACAATTCACTTTATTCCTAAGAACAAGGTCAGTTCCTGAGGAAATTTTGCCTTTAAAACTAATTTTTAACTCTTATTCACACCTGTGGTGGTTTGGTCCTCTTAAAAGGGACATGGCTGAAATTACCTCAGGCTCCACCAAACTTTTACTCTAAAACTTTGAGCCTTGGCTAAAATTACCTCAGACCCCAACAATTCACTTTATTCCTAAGAACAAGGTCAGTTCCTGAGGAAATTTTGCCTTTAAAACTAATTTTTAACTCTTATTCACACCTGTGGTGGTTTGGTCCTCTTAAAAGGGACATGGCTGAAATTACCTCAGGCTCCACCAAACTTTTACTCTAAAACTTTGAGCCTTAGTTAAAATTACCTCAGACCCCAACAATTCACTTTATTCCTAAGAACAAGGTCAGTTCCTGAGGAAATTTTGCCTTTAAAACTAATTTTTAACTCTTATTCACACCTGTGGTGGTTTGGTCCTCTTAAAAGGGACATGGCTGAAATTACCTCAGGCACCACCAAACTTTTACTCTAAAACTTTGAGCCTTGGCTAAAATTACCTCAGACCCCAACAATTCACTTTATTCCTAAGAACAAGGTCAGTTCCTGAGGAAATTTTGCCTTTAAAACTAATTAACTCTTATTCACACCTGTGGTGGTTTGGTCCTCTTAAAAGGGACATGGCTGAAATTACCTCAGGCTCCACCAAACTTTTACTCTAAAACTTTGAGCCTTAGTTAAAATTACCTCAGACCCCAACAATTCACTTTATTCCTAAGAACAAGGTCAGTTCCTGAGGAAATTTTGCCTTTAAAACTAATTTTTAACTCCTATTCACACCTGTGGTGGTTTGGTCCTCTTAAAAGGGACATGGCTGAAATTACCTCAGGCTCCACCAAACTTTTACTCTAAAACTTTGAGCCTTGGCTAAAATTACCTCAGACCCCAACAATTCACTTTATTCCTAAGAACAAGGTCAGTTCCTGAGGAAATTTTGCCTTTAAAACTAATTTTTAACTCCTATTCACACCTGTGGTGGTTTGGTCCTCTTAAAAGGACATGGCTGAAATTACCTCAGGCTCCACCAAACTTTTACTCTAAAACTTTGAGCCTTGGCTAAAATTACCTCAGACCCCAACAATTCACTTTATTCCTAAGAACAAGGTCAGTTCCTGAGGAAATTTTGCCTTTAAAACTAATTTTTAACTCTTATTCACACCTGTGGTGGTTTGGTCCTCTTAAAAGGGACATGGCTGAAATTACCTCAGGCTCCACCAAATTTTTAAAAACTCGAGGCTTGACTAGAATTACTCCACTGGTTTGAGTTATTCCCTGAAGCAAACCTATTGGCAAGACTGAGGTATTGGAGTCCTTTAAATAACACACCTTTTGAGATATTACCTCAGCCTCCCCTGCCTTTTTTACTCCTTAGAATACACGTCGTGGTTAAAATTACCACAGGTGCTATCCTTACTCCCCGAGAACAATAGGCTAGTATTAATTATCTAAAGAACTCACGCTCCCCTCCGTATCCTATAACTATAACAAGTCTCAGAATTACCTCAAAAGCTCTAAAGGCTCTGCCCAGCCTTGAGCTCGAGGGCTTGGGCCGCGGGGGCGCCGTTGAGATATTTTTTGGGCTCTCCGGCGCCCCGCAGCATCGTCCCCTTTCAAGGGACGAGAGACGCGGCAGCCGCTTCGGCAGCGCGCTCGCTAATTTGACACACAGCTGAGGAGCCCGCCGACTTTTAAATGCCCCCTTCCTTCGGGAGAGGAGAGGCCTCCCGGCCAATCCGAGGGACGGGTTTTCAGAGCGGCCAATAAACGGGCGAGGTAGGCGTGGAGGGAATCGGACCCGAGGGAATCGGGCGGGAGGGGCGCGAGATGGCATACGTGCGGGTGGTCCTCCGTTCCCGCCCTGGACCCCCCGCCGGGCTCGCCTCCCGGGGCGGTTGCCATGGAGACGCCTCATCAGGGCCAGGTGTGCCGCACAGGTGAGGGAGATTGGAGGCTGTGTGTGTGTGTTAATGCCTTCTTCTCGAAGCTTCGCTCCCTCTGGGGACTTTTCGCCCTGCCCGGCCATCCTTTGGACTACATATCCCATCGGTCTCCCCCTGTGCATGAGAAGCCGGAGTAGGGTTTAGGGGGGCTTGCCTCCCCCACCCCCCCCGCTGCAAAGGCCCAGTTTTCAAAGTCTCCCCATTATTTTTGCAACGGTGCTTTTTTAGCATTGAGAGATGGTGTGACTTGGGCTTGTACTGAGAATTAAAAGTCCCATCAGCCACTCCCAGGGTAGGGCTGTTGATAGGGACAGTCCCTTCTTGCCACAGAGAGCTCCCCCCCACCCCTTGAGCAGGTTCCCCCCCTGCTTTTTTAAAAAACAAATCTGAAAATTTAATAATTACAAAAAATAAAACAAAATGGTTATATGTACAGTGCTTTGGACTACAGTTCCCATTAGCCAGTCTTTTGCAAGAGAGGCAATTCCCCCCGCCAAAAAAAGGCTGGCTAATGGGAACGGTAGTCCAAAACATCTCTAAAATTGAACCCCTTTTTCCTGTTCCTTTGCATTTTTCTCCACCCTTGTTACAATCTTGCCAGGAAGCGCTTGGTTTTATTTTGTTCTGCAAATATTGAATGTTATCCCCCACCACCTTTTCTTTGTTAAGAGCAAAATCCCCAGACCAGTTTATTTTGCTTTCTAGGGATTCTGCTTAAATGTTATAATTATTTTGATACATGGTGTCTTGCCCTGAGAAAGAAATGTAACCTAAATTCAAAATTATTTCTTCATTTTTCTATTATAGGAACTCTTCCCTCCCCCCACATTCCAGTTCAAAGTTTTCAAAAGCTTGTCTGAAAGTGCAAAATAATAAATGGCTGTCTTGGCTGCATTTCTTCATGGTTTAAAATGTGGTTTATGGAATTAACCAGATTTTCTGCCCTTAAATGACGCTGAACTATAAATGACCCATACAAGCTATTTTTGCACAGCACTCTGAAGTGGGTGACTGATTGTGTTGGGCAAACCCAACTATTGCAGAAAAACTGTCTTATTTCTACTTCATGTGTTAGAATAAAGTTGCAATGGAGAAACTGTGATCTTTTGGATATTGTATTACACAGACGGAGAGTTGGGGACTCCTGGTTTAGGAGGTCTTGGCAAGGGGATGGCTTTTTTTTAAAAAAAATTAACAAATCCACTATATAATAAAAATCCCACCCCATTTCCCATGGCAGCAGCAATCTACACAAGTTGCGCTTTTAATGAAGCTCCGCTCAAAATATTCCACCATGTTGCGCCCTCCAGACAGGCTACGATAATGGCCTTCAGAATTAACCAACCGGGTTTTCTTTTCTTTATTCACAAAAATATTCCAGAACTTTCAACAAACGGTTGTAAAAGATGAATACCTTCTTGTTAAGGAAAGCTGTTTCACAAAGCCATTTTATTTGGATAGGTGGAGGAAAAGGAATATTGTGCTAATGATTGCAGAGACCCCAACATTAAAACTTTCTCAGAAATTCTGTGTCTGGGCATGAAGGCAACGCTTTCAGAATTGGTTCTGATATGTTCTTGCTTCAAGGAATTGCGGTTGATTCTCAAAATACTTGGAATATGTCTGCTGTTCAGCCCGGTCAGTAGTTAACATAGCAAGTTGTGTTTTATTCCAAAGTTACAAAAAAAACCTCCCTGAAATAGTGTCAAATCTTTTGTTTGTTTCTAATTTTCTAGCTTATTTTCTCTCTCTTTTTAGCACCAACACTGGTTTCCATACAGAATAAAGGCTCTTTAAAAGCAGATCGAAGGATATCCAAAGAATCATTTCTAACGAAGTGTACTACATTAGCTCAAGATTACTGGAAAGATTCAAGCTGTTAATTTGTAGAATTTTTTTTTTAAATGCATGCATTCAAAAACATTCATTTCTTAGAAGTCACAAATGTTTCAAAAAGACAAAAATCAGAATACTTTTCATATCAACCGTTATCTAATTAGAACTGTTTTCACTTCCAGATAGACGTGTTCCCTAAAGCGCTCGTGATGTGGACCAAAACACAGTCATGATTAAAAACATTATTTCCACGGATGGACCGAGAAACTGTTCTCTTAATGAATGAGCCACCATTTTAGACATCCAAGATCCCAGCTCTTCCCCAGTCTCAATTAATTGTCCTATTTACATAGGATAAAATTAAATTTGGGGAAAAAAGCGATTTGGTTTCTTTTGAGTCCTCTGTCCGGGCGTATTTTCTCCCCACTTCTCTGAAGTTGCAAGCGGAAAACGATTTTAAACATCGTAATAGAAATCTAATTTTGTGTAAACTGTCTTGCATCCTTTGTCAGAATAGATCCGCTCCTCTTTGGGGAAATAGGTCATCTCATCGGCCACCCGAGAGACCACATCTTCATTGACCGCGTGGCCCCGAGATTCCAATTCAGACCTGATGCACATTTTCACGTGGCTGATTTCCAGAGGCAGGAATGGGATGAAGTAATCAATGACATTTCGATCGATCAGACTGCTGTGCCAAAATCCACCTGCAAAAAAAAAGCACGTTGCCTTGAGTGGGATTCCTTTGTAAAGCGATTAAAAGAAAAGCAACTATGGGCAGTCCAGTATTTGAGGGGCTGCCACAAAGAAGAGGGGGTCGACTTACTTTCCAAAGCCCCAGAAGGCAAGACAAGAAGCAACAGATGGAAACTAATCCAGGAGAGAAGCAACCTAGAACTGAGAAATTTCCTGACAAAATAAATGAGTGGAAGTACTTGTCTCCAGAAGTTGTAAGTGCTCCATCGCTGGAGGTTTTCAAAACAGATTGGAGATAATGCTATGCTATGGATAACAGATTTATCCATAATGGTGTGAATTCTGCTTGTGCAGGGAGTTGGACTAGAAGACTTCTGGGGTCCTTTCTAAATCTGTTATTCTGCTTTTCTCTGAAGCAACTGAAAGCAGGACAAGAAGCAATGGGTGGAAACAAATGATAAATAAATGTGTTACTCACTATTTTTGTTATTAAACACAGAATTTGACAATGATTGTTGCAAAACATGCAGAGTCAGCTCTTCCCTCTTCTTTCCATTCTTCCAATAGTTGAGAGCCATTTCGGTTATTTTTTCAGCTCCGGCATTGCTGAAGGAACAGCATTAAAAAAAAAAAAGACTTGTGACTCTTTTTCACACTTAAAAATCTTGCAGTATCCTCATGGTCATGTCATGCTCCTGTCAGAATCTGACTTGGAAGAAGCCGGACAACTGACAGGGAGTGGGATTGTGGCTCCGCTGGCTGTGGAAGACACTGGGGAAGGGCAAAGTCCAGCTGGGCAGAGCAGGGGAGAGGGAGAGCAAGGGAGAGGGAGTTCAGAGGAAGACCTAGGCCCACCCTTTCTTCATCCTAGGGCACGCAGGGAGAAACAGAGAAGAGAGCAATGTGGGTTGCATGGCTTATGGGGGAGGAAAGGGTCCTGATCCCCTTCATGGTAACAGTGTAAAAAAGGCAAGCTGCATGCAGCAAGTTGTTGAGAGCAAACGTGAATTTCTCTCATACCATCTCTTATATCAACAAACTGTTGTAGAGAACTACCTGTATACCTGTAATTCAGTTCAATGGCTGCCCCCCCCCCTTTCCAATTAGCAACAGACATTCTGGTCCCAATTGCGGCTATAAGTTCAGGACTACCCGCATTTGCTGGGGAAATATTTGAGAAGGACAGAAATACAGAAGTGACACTGGTACATAAGCAATAAAGGGACAAAAATTAGGTTTACAATAACCCGGATTTTTTAAAAACTAGAATCCTGAAATCTAGGAAACGTTCTCTCCAGCAAATTTGTTTTAAAATATACATTTTTGTTGTTGTTGTTGCTGTCGACCCAGCCCTGGCATGGTGCCTCACCTGAGGAAAATGAAAATCGCTTTTCGATACGAGATGCCATCTATTTCTTCATAATATTCCAGGAAAGGCTTGATGGAGTCTATGAGTCCAGCGTGCATTTTATCCATCTCGTCAAATATGAAGACTGACCTTGCGCAGGCGCTCACATTGCCACGAACCCATGTTTGCAATTGGTCCTGAGAGATTAAAAGCAAAGCTGAACTGAAGGAGCCCTCCCAAAAAAAAGCAGAAAAGGAAACTAAAAGGCATAATCACACTCCCCGGCAATCCATACCCAGATGACCAGAGATTAAAACCAAGATTAATAGTAGGTCAACACTGAAGTGGCCTAGAGGTGGAGTTCTTGCCTCACAATCAGGAGGTTGTGAGTTTGATCCTACGTAGAGGCAGATACTTCTCTCTCTGGGCATACTGAGAATATATGTGCTGAACAAAACTCTGTATTGGTGACAGGAAAGGCATCCGGCCAGTGAACACTCAGCTCCAGTTGCCCAGACTCCATCCCGCAAGGGATTATGGGGCCATTAAAAGAGGATGATGATCAATAGACCAACAATCAAGAAGTCAACAAAACAAGGAACTACCAACTCAAACAAATAAGGTAAACAGCAGCCCAATCAAGGAACCACTGAGAACAGTCTCACCGACACTGACAAGGCTTGTGTATAAAACGAAAGCAGTGCTACCTCACCACCACTGATGATGTTACCTAGTTTGGTAAAGAAATGTCTTTCAGCTCACAAAAGGCAATCAAATGACCCCCGAGTCCGACTTTTGATCACATAACTTGGGGAGGCCAGCAAAGGCGGTGCGACAAACAACCAGGGCCTTTCGAATGGTCCCTAAGTGAACTTGTTGTAAGTCGAGGGTTACCTGTTACTGAGGAAAACAATGGGCTTGCCTGCAGGGTCCTCCGGATCAGCTCACCTTGTACTGACTGATGTTTTGCTGGTGTGGGAAGTGCAGCGTGGACACAAACTGGTGGACGTACTTGCTCTTGAGCCCTTCGTCGTAAAGGCTTTCCGCCACAATCTTGCTGACGAAGTTTTTGCCCGTCCCTGTCCATCCGTGCAGGGAGAGCGCCAGGGGTTTCTTCGGGTTTGGGTTCGTCAGAAACCCCATCACGGCTTTCACAACCACCTCCGACACCAGGTGTTGGCCGAAGACTTTTTTCCCCAGGTTGTCCTTAAGATCTGCAGTGGGAAGGGGAGGAGAAGAACGGTGGGAGAAGCCAGAAATAAATAAATTAAAAAAAGAGCGATCACCTGAAAGTTTTCTGCAGAAACAAGAGTAATGTTTTACCTACTTTCTGAGGGGAGATCAATAAAACTCATTAAAAAAATGTTTTAAAACCACTTAGAAAAAAGCGGTGAGAGAGTACGGTGAATCCTTCACTTGCAACCATTCCTTTAGCAACCGTCCAAAGTTACAGGAGCACCTGGGAATAAAGCGAATTATGACCGTTTTTCACACTTAGGACCATTTGCAGCCTCCCCATGGTCACCTGATCAAAATTCAGACTCTCGGCTGAGCAAAGCCAAGGGGGAAGCCGGATTTGCTTCACAGTGGTGTAATGTAACACCTGCAGTGATTCTCTTAAGCGTGGCAAGAAAGGTCATAAAACGGGGCAAAAATTCATTTAATGTCGATCTTGCTCAGCAACCTGAATGTTGGTGGTCGTAAGTCGAGGACGTCCTGGTTAATCACTTGCTGCGGCGCCCCGCCCACCTCCTCTGACGTCAAAGCGCCCTCCCCCTTCCACGTCCCCAGCGGCCCCGCCCCTTCCCACAGCCCTGACGTCACCCACCTCTCCCGACCTGTGCTGCAGGCCTTTCCACGCAGCACTCGGCGAAGTAGCAATAGAGCCTCGGAAGGGAGATGATGCCGGTGAGGGCCGAGGCGGCGCCGGCCACCGCGATGCTCAGGGTCATCGGGTCCATCGCCCGCGCCGCCGGGCCCAGCTGGCACAGCACCAAGGCCAGGCCCCACACCGCCCCGGGCGCTCGGAGAGGCTTCATCGCCGCCCGCAGGCACACTTGGGCCGCTGCCTAGTTCACCTCAGCGTCGCTTTTCCGCTTCCGCCCGAGCGGCTTCCGGCTCCGCGGGCGCCATCTTTGCGTCGGGCAAACTAGCCCGGCCGGGAAGGCCATTGACTGTCGGAGACAGAGGGGGCGTGGCTTTGCTTCCTCTGCTTGCAGCCCGTCGGGGTTTTCGCCTTCTGGGTCTTCGCACAACCAGTAGACCCGGGTCAGCAAGCCAAATCGCGCGTTTTCAACGTCACCCCCGACCCGCAAGTCTTGGATGCACGTCCACCTGGGCGGCCAAGTACTGACACGCGTTCCAGCCCTCGTGTGAATTGCAAGAAATTCTCTTTTTTAAAAATTGAGGGTGACCTACTTGTGCCTGCTAGGGCCTGGTTTTGTAAAAGGATGAATTGCAGGGTGGTTTTGCTCTGGGTCTGATCCCAAATATATATAATATATATATATATAAAATATATAAATATATATAATATATATATATATATATATATATATATATATATATATATATATATATATATATTTATATATATATATATATATATATATATATATTATATATATATATATATATAATATATATATTTATTACTCCCATTTAAATAGCTGCCCATCTTCCATATGCGCTACAGGAATCTGAGTGGCTTGCAAACAATTAAATATACAAAGAACAATAGAACTATATAAAGAGTAATAAAAGCAAGGAAGGCATATGAGAACATCTAAAAAGCCATCATTTGACTGATTGACTGACAGATGTGACATTAATTCAGTGTTGACTCTATGCTGGAAGACTTCAAGGACCAAGTTGTGGGTGCTCCATCACTGGTGGCCTTTAAGAAGAGACCGGACAGCCATTTGACAGGGATGGTATAGAGTCTCCTGCTTAAGCAAGGGGTTGGACTAGAATACCTCCGAGGTTCCCTTCCAGCCCCTATGATTCTATGTTCTATCTGGAGAGGACCAAGTAACTTATTTGAAATCTTTGGTGGGATGGCGAGAATTCAAATTTCCATCCTGTGTCATTGCATGCAGAAAACACAGAAACAGACAAACCCTTCAGGGCATCCTCTGCTTAAAATACAAACCTTTACTGCTGCACATGCAATACACATTTCGGTATGAAAAACATCTAACAGTGACTATAATGCAAGGCAGTTTCGTGGAGTAAAATGGAAGCAAAACGAACAAGAAGTGAGAAATGTTAGAAATGCAGCCCAGTCTCTGAGAACCAAACAAGCTCTCTTCAGTATCTCCGGTTCATCTTCTTAAACTTTTCATAGTGATAATCATCGGTGGCTTTCTCATTTGGTGGGCGCTTGCGATTCGGCGGAGATTCTACAAAATTTAGAAAGAGACATCCCGAAATAAAGATTAGCCATTGGAAAGAGATAAAATACAAGGAAAGCTGCAATATATCTCACTGTTTGTGCCTAGCGGCTGGCAGATCGAGTTCTGTTTTTTGTTGGAGGCAATATGCAAACGGCTTCGCGAGGGCTGTAAAGCGGTATATAAGTCTTAAGTGCTATTGCTATTATTTAGTACGACAATGCTGTGAACAGTATGCTCCAAATTGTCATCTTTATACTATGAAAACCCTCCTGTTTCGGTGTTTGTAACCTTGGCCGAAACGGTGCATTGTAGAGCAACAATTTTTGAATCCACAGACCTCCGATAGGCCGAATTAAGGAATGTGTCCAAAATCCAGGATATGTTATTCCCGCAGGATTGAAATTTCAATGATCTTTAGATAGTGTGGCCTTGTGGGATCAGCCATCATTAGGTAATTGTTCTTTCCAACGCTCCCTGCCAGCTTTTCCCAAAGGAAGTTGGTTTCTATTTCTGCCCTCTTGAAGATCGCAGCAAAACAATTTATCCACCAGCTTGTTGTGAGAACTAGACCAAAGTAGCTAGATAACCAACCCCTCAGTATACATGACTTACTTTCCATTTCAGGTTTTTCAGTGTCTCCCACTCTCAGGGGCCGAGCCTTAGGTTCCTCTTTATTTCTTCTTACCGGAGCATGTATCTCTTCATGATAAACTGAAAAAGAGATAAAAAGATCAAGTTCACTACTGAGGCGTATAAACCATTTATATTATCACTATCGTTATCAATAAAAATATTTTATGGTTTTTCATCAGGCATGTGTTTAGGCCACCAGGTTCCATCCAACAAACTCAATTCATTCTAACCTCAACCTTGTTCCAACATCAACCAATCCTGCTATTTGATTATGTGTCAATCAGCTTTTATCCAGGACAGTGAGCTGAAATCCTGTGGTACTCACATCGGTTGTGTTGGACATAGTTCACCGCCATATTGGTGGGGACAAAGGAAGTTTCGCTGTCTTTCTTCTTATTTTGCTGTTCAGCCAGCAATCTTGCCTTTGCATCTTCGGTCGAGATTATGTTTTTTATCTTGGCCCTATGACCAAAAAGAAACATCAGGCTGAGATATTTTCAAACTTGCAGGGAAGAAATGTAGGACTGATGATAGCTCTAAAGAGAACAGCTAACGATCATTGTGAAATGAAGAAGGGGTAAGTTGACTTGCTCTCTGATAATTCCTCTCTGGACAAGGAGAGGACTTGAGATTACCCAAAATTTCTTTTAAAGGAGAATATTTGAAGCTCAGACTTGAAATGAGGGGTCCTTGGTGCTCTCTCTGTTTGGCTGTTTTCTTGCAGATGTTTCATTATCCAAACTAGGTAACTAACACTGACAATGTTGCCTAGTTTGGTATTGAAATGTCTGCAAGAAAACCACGCTCAGAGCTACTGTATATAAATGGGACAAACCCCACACTCACTAGCACTGATGATGTTGCCTAGTTGGGTAATATCTGTAAGAAAACAACCAAGCTCAGAGAACACCAAGGTCCCCTCATTTCAATTTCAAATATTCTTTAGTGGATTACAAACTGTCAAACTTACTCGATTCCAAGGTCCACTTCGGGGATCCCACTCAGCATCTGATTGGACAGCATTTCTTCCGTCTTCTTAGCCGAAGAGACACGAATACTCTCCGGGAGCTCGTACAGACAATCCTCAGCATTCTTCTGCTTTACTTTCTTCTCCTCGTTTTCCATAATCCCCTTCCTCTTCTTCAGCTCGGTTTCAATGTATTTCATCCTGAACGAAAGCCAGCTGGGTGACTTTGGGCCACTCCCTCTCGCTCCGTCCAACCCACCTCACAGGATTGTTTTTGTGGGGAAAATAGGAGGAGGAAGGTATGTTGGATATGTTCGCCACCTTAAGATATTCGTAAAAATAATATAGGAGGGAGATAAGCCAGCAAGCAAATAAATAAATGATGGCAAGTCACTTACATGTCCGCATCTTCATCTCTCCTGTTGGTCTCGGCTGAAAACGAGGTGCCAAGATTGAGGTCTTCCTCTTCACTGATCCTATAAAAGGGCAACAACGATGACTCTAAGCACCATCAAGACGAAAGAGCCAGAAGCAATGGAATTAATCTTCGGTCAACCCTCAAGCCCATCTGTCATAATCCATAGCCCCAATTCAAAACATCTAAGAGGCTGTGCCTCAAGGAACAAGCTACTCCTCAAGTCACACAATTGGGGCCCAAAAGGGTCCAGGCTCACCTCTCCTTCCCTCGCTCTTTCAACTTCTTCATGTCCACCATTCCGCCTGACTTGATCTTGAAGGGATCATCCTGGCCATGTGGAGAGAACAAACGGAGAAGATACATTTTGCAGATGCTGGAATCCGAGGGCCATAAATGCTGATTTACGCAACTGGGCTTCCTCAGTCAACAGGATCACCTAATTCCTCTCAAATCATGAGTTGTGAAAAACCACTGTTAAGGGTACACCGAAATGGGTTGTGTTTTCACTTCAGGGAAGGGAGGGATGTTTACAGGCCTCTCATCTCAAGGCTTCCCACTCTGATCTTACCACCAAAGTTGTCTCTTCTTGTAGCTTTTCTCCGACAAGCAAGGCTGCAGCACTTGGGGGGGGAAAGCAGACAAGGACGAAGAATTAGGATGATTTAAAAGAACTTTTCGTTTTTATCTCAAATCTGGTCACAATGCAACCCAGTGTCACTTTGGGTTACAGTACATTAGGAGAGTTTGATATTCCATTCCTTCCTTGAGAATACTTGTTTTCAATGATTGGCGTCCAAGAGTCGGGACAGGTAGCCCTCAATTTATGACCATAGCTGGGAGCAGAATTTCCATTGTTAAGTGAGTTGTGCTTGATTTAACCACCTTTTTATTGGGTCTGTGATAACTCGCCACAGCCAACTCGCCATAGTTTAATTATTGGAACTTTATATAATATTAATTTGAACTAATTACAGTGAACTACACTCATACTAATTTGAACTCATGGTTAAATTATTTGAAATAATTTGAATTTTGAGCATGTGTCCACAAAGATGCTATGACCATCCTAAGTGGAAGGATCAGCTGTAAGTCACTTCTTTTCCCTCAGTGCTATTGTACCTTTGAACAGTCGCTCAATGAATGGTTACAAATCAATGACTACTTATACAGCACAGTGCTAAAGTAGATTCAGGGAACCCCAGGTTCAAATCCTTGCTTGTTCTTGAACTCATCATGGACTCCAACAAGCCCTGATCCACAAAACTATAATTGGTTGGCTCTGTGCAACATGCTGGTGAAGTTGTGGGCAGAATCTAACCATTCTTAGCCAAATGGCAGAGACGAGGACATACCTTAATGTTCACAAGGAATGGTAAATGTATTTTAGAATCTTAATTTCTACGGATATAAACGGTTCTCAACAAAAACCTAGAATTTCAGTCTGTGCTTGCTACAAAGATTACCTTGACCTTAAAACTCCATGGAAAAATTAGTATTACCTTACTCCATTGGGTCTCCTTCTTAAACTCTGCACTTCCTTCGCTTCTTCTAGTTTTAACCTGGAGCGGGATCATAGAACAGAAATAATTAAATACCAAGATCTGGGGAATTCTGGGAGTTGGAGTCCACACATCATAAAGGTGCTGAGATTGAACCTGGTTTTGGCCTTGATCGTTTAAAAAAAATGATTTGCAAGCAAAGCAAACTTGTGCATATTTTATTCTTAGATTTTATGTTTTAAATTTTATGTCATATAGTACATCTTATTTTAATTGGGGTGTTTCTGACACGAATAAGTAAATAATAGATAATAATAAATGATATTTTTTTAAAAAAATAATAGAATAATAATAAATAGAATAATAATAATAGAATAATAATAGAAGCAAAGTTTCAACCTCTTTTCAACCTCGCCTCCCTCCCCAATATTTCATTCCCCCCCCTTCCCCCCCCGGCACCCACCGAACCTCCTCGGCCACCAGCTCATCCTCCTCTTCCTCCTCCGAGTCGGCCTTCCTCCGGCGAAAACTCTTCCCGGCCGGCATAGTGAGAGACCCTGCCCGCCTCCCACCGCCTCCAAATCGATTTTGCTTCAAGGTGGTCGCTTGGAAAGCGCTTCCTGTTTTGCAACCTGGGGGGCGCGCGTCGCGTGACGTCGACACCACGCGCCGAAGCCGCCCGCTGTGGCTCTAAGTTGCCCTTAGAAGGGCAGGGCAAGGGATTCTATAGAAAAATATAGATGGATGGTACAGGGGAGAAAAGACGGGTCTCCTTAATTTTTTTTTAAACCTGTATTTTAATTTATTTTATTAGATTGTCAGAAGGAGCCCTAATTTGCTCCAAAGATGGAAATTTCAAACTGGCATTTTATTTATTTTTTTGCAGCGAAGCCACAACAGCCCTGCGTGTGCCATTGCATTCGCAGAAGGGAATAAATATCCTGGCTGGTATTGCATGCAAAATTGTAAAAGATTATAAGGCAGGTATTCAATGCAGGCTCCATCACGTATAAAAAGCAGGCGAGACGGGAGGATGGTCTGTCTGCCCAGGAGGCAACATTGAGTGTCTTGTTTCTTAGCAATAGAGGCGGTCCTTGACTTACAAAAGTTCATTTAGTGTCCATTCAAAGTTACAGAGATTTTCAGAGTTACGACCTTTGCTGCATCAGGCACAGGGCAATTGACTCATACTTACGACCGTTGCTGTGTGTGTGTCCCAAGATCACGGGATCCCCATTTGCAACATGCAAAGTCGGGGTGGTGGTGGTGGATTCATTTAACAACTGGGCTACTTACAAATAAACTACAGGGATTCACTTAGCGATGGAGGAAAGGAAAGTTGTAAAATGGGGCAAAACTCACTTAAAAACTGTCTCGCTTAACAGCAGACATTTGGGGCTCAATTGTGGTCGTAAGTCGAGGACTACCTGTAGTTAAAAGCATGCATTAAGGTCATTCATTTCAGAATGATCCATAACAAAGCGCTGAGTTTTCAATCTATAGAGAGGCTTTGGAGCCTGTGGGGCCCCCAGAGGGCATCTTGCTGAGATTTAGAGTGGAAGTCTGTGGGGACTCTAGGGGGCATCTTGTCCACAATCTATAGAGACATGATTAGAGCCTATAAGCCCACCAGAGACCACCTAGTCCACCGTTGAGAAGAGAAACCGAGTCTTTGGTGCAACCAGAGGTCATCTTGCCCTGTCCCTAGACAGGAAACAGCCTGTGGGGCACCCTGAGGGCATCTTGCTTACTGTCTATAGGAGAATAGGAGCCTTTGGGTCCCCCAGAGGTCATCCTGCCCACCGTCCAGGAAGAAAGTGGAGTGCCTGGGACATCCTGAGGGCATCTTGCCCGACTCCTCCCCTTCAGGACTGCCTTCTCTTCCGAGGCCCCGCCCCGCCCCGCCCCCTCCGCCGCCACCATCGCCTTCCCCCGCTTCCCCCGAGCGGCGCGGCGCCCTCCGAGGCGGCCCCGGCCGGTAAGCAGCGCTCTTCTCCGCCCGACCCCCCGACTCTATTCGATCTTCCCGGGGCTTCGCTTTGTCCCCCGGCTTCGTCTCCCGGCCCAGTGGCCAAGAAGGCGAGAAAGAAGGGTTTGCGGCCTAGCCTGCTCCGAAGCCCCGGACTCGCCTTGCGCTCCCAGCCGAGGAAGGCGCGTCGGAGGCGGCCGGGCGAGTCTGATCTTCGGGGGGGCCAGCGGCTGTGACAGTGGCCGATTTGGTCTGGGGACACTGGGTAGGGGGGAAGCAGGACCCCTCCCCCCAACCCTTGATATTTTTAGAGGGTTTTTTGGCTTAAATTAGACGTTTTAATGCTTTTTATTGTTTTAACGTGTTTTTTAAGAATTTGCTTATAATGTTTTCCAATTGGGAGCCGCCCACAGTCCTTTGTGGAGATGGGCAGCTATAGAAATCAGATGGAGAGATAGATGAGCTGGATAGAAGTTAACTAGAGGTAGGTAGGTAGGTAGAACAGAATAACAGTTGGAAGGGACCTTGAAGCATGGATGGATGGATGGATGGATGGATGGATGGATGGATGGATGGATAGATAGATAACTTAAGATAGACAGAACAGAATAACAGTTGGAGGGGACCTTGAAGCATGGATGGATGGACGATAGATAGATAGATAGATAGATAGATAGATAGATAGATAGATAGATAGATAACTTAAGATAGACAGAACAGAATAACAGTTGGAGGGGACCTTGAAGCATGGATGGATGGATAGATAAATTAGATGGATGGATGAGGGGGAGAGGGGGGCTTCCTCATATCTCCCACCCACAAAACCAGGGCAGAATATTGCACGCATACCCTTCCCCAGCTGGTTCCAGGTCTGCATTCCCACCTCCTCTTAGTCCAGCTCAGCTTCGACCTGGGTTATTTTGGGGTGTGTCGTGTGAACCCAACAACCCCTTGGCTTCAGGGCACGGGGTGGACTCCCAAATTGGATGAATTCCCTACACTGCTTCCCTCCCTGGGCTTGGCCGATGGGAGCTGTAGTCCCAGCCATCTCGAAGGCCCCAAGACGGAAAGCTTCTTAAAATTGAGAAAAAATTGAGAGGAAATCCCCAGGGATCAATTCACATTTTTAGGAATCGAATTGGGGAACGGGTCCTGCCACCTCTAAGCAATTTTATTGGAAAATGAGGTGGTTGTCTTGCAATAGATTTTAAATTGGATGGTTTTTTTTCCTACATTTGCGGTTCTCTTTGCAGTTTGTGTCTAAGTTGGCTTGTGGTTGATTGCACAAAGGAGCAGGTTTAATGTTGAATTATGGTTTGATGAATGGTAATTTTGGATTTAAACCAACTTCACTCCCATCTCATGCAGACTCACGCTCTATCCTCTTGGCTTTGGGTTTAGTGCTAGGTCTGAACCCGGCCGTTGTGGGTTTAACAAACTATGGCTAAAACAAACCATGTCTTAGTGTGTTGTACTAAAGCTGGTAGTTTTAGCTTGCGGTGCTGTTTGTTAGTCTGTTGTAAGAATGCCTAGAGGGCTAAATTTACGGTTTAATGTGTGGTGCAAACAATTATTTGGTTAATTCCTGGTACGTTAACTTTAGAGAAGTTAACCTACCAGGAACATGAGAATAGAGCCTGTTTTTATAAGATCCCTCATGGGATATTGTTCTTACAGTTATGTTCATAACAGTAGAGGTAGTCCTTGACTTACAACCATTCATTCAGAGACCGTTCAAAGTTACAACGACCCTGAAAAAAAGTGACATAGGACCTTTTTTCACACTTATGATTGTAGCACCATCCCCGTTGTCATGTGATTTACATTCTGCTGCTTGACAACAGGTTCATATTTACAACGGTTGCAGCGTCCCAGGGACACGTTATCCCCTTTGCGACCTCCCGACCAGCCAAGAAACCAGATTCCCTTAACAACCAGGTTACTAACTGCTGGGATTCACTTAACCAAGACAGTGGAGCAAAATTAAAAATGGGGCAAAATTCATGAGGCAACTGTCTTCCTCGCTTAGCAGCAGAAATTTTGGGTTTGATTGTGGTTCGTAAGTCAAGGACTACCTGTAGTTTGTCTTCCGTGTAGGGAGGCTTCTCAAAGACCAGAGTTTTCATGATGGAAAGGACCTTGGGAAGATGAGGAAGGAGCCTACCCTTTTCACGACAGCTTGCAGAAAAAAGCTGGCTGTGGACAGTTCCAGCTTTTGTGAGGAAAATGATGAGTCAGCCTCCATCGGAGCTGGAAAAAAAATAATTGGTTGCTAAGACTCCAAGCTACCACGTGAAGGCTTTGTTTTGATCCGTGCTAGGAACAACCAGCTGATGCTTTGGGAGAATTTTAGGGAGTGATTTCCAGAAAAAGGTTTATTTAATACAGCCCAAAAGGTGCCAAATTAAATGAGGAGGGCCAAAAAGGGTTTTTTTTTCCAAAATCAGCCACTGTGTATGAGTTGGGTAGCTGTGTAAATCTGGTAGGTAAATAAAACGCACCGAATTGGGAAATTCTACTGGGAAAATGTTGAATTCTAAGTGTGGATGCAAGACTGCTCCAGGAATACTTTATCCCAGACACTGGAAAGAGTGCATAGAATAACAATAAAGATGATTAGGAGACTCAAACTTATGAAGAATGGTTGCAGAAATTGGGCATGTCTAGTTTAATGAAAAGAAGGGCTAGGGGTGACATGATAGCAGTCTTCTGCTATATTTGAAGGGCTGCCCCAAAGAAGAGGGAGTCAAGCTATACTCCAAAGCACCTGAAAGCAGGACAAGAAGCAATGGGTGAAAACTAATCAAGGAGAGAAACAACCTAAAACTATGGAGGAACTTCCCGACAGTTAGAACCATTAACCAGTGGAACAGCTTGCCACCAGAAGTTGTAAATGCTCCAACACTACAAGTTTTTAAGAAGAGATTGGATAGTCATATGTCCAGAATGCTATAGGGTCTCCTGCTTGGGCAGAGGGCTGGACTAGAAGACCTCCAAGGTCCCTCCCAGCCCTGTGATTTTATGATTTGTACACCCCCATGAGCAGTTTCAAAATTAGATAGATAGATAAAGAGATAAGAGAGAGAGAAAAAGAGAAAGAGATAGAGATGGATGGATAGATAGGGATGGATAGGTACTGTAGATAGACAGATTTACTTGCTTACATGGGATATTAAGTGAATTCTGGAGTTCTTTTTCTCCTTTATAATATTGATTCCTTTTTTAAATTGCTCAGGAAGCACTGTGTTTGTGCCAAAACTACCACATTGGATGTTGTGCAAGGTCAAAACCAATCACAACCCATTTAAAGCTTCTATTCTATTGGCTGCATTTTGACTGAGCCAGGCAAAGCAGAACAGGGAACATTCTGTGAACTGCATCTTAATTAGTATTTATCAGGCCGCCAGCGTGCCTTGATTGATTTCGAGAAGGATTCAAGAGTCGATGGAGCAGTATTATATTTTTATTGTATTTGGCCAAGAGCTGGAAAAGTAGCTGGAAAAATCTAGCCCGTGCCTGGAAAGCCACGGGAATTCCTTCAAGCTCAGTGGATCCGAAAGGACGTATTCCTTCTGTGGCTTTGCTCCCACCACGGTATTCTCACGCTGAGTGAGTCAGAAAGAAACAGGGAAAATCAGCTGGTGAATCTAAAAGAGAGGAGTGGGTATCCCATCAAGGTTGCAGTTCATTTTTCATCTTGCATTTTGACTTGGTGCCACCGCCGAAGCATCAAACTGAGTGACAAACGGATTGTCGCGAGTTGCTGTCAATTCAGAATTCCTAATGCAGTGTTTTTCTCAACCTTAGCAACTTTGAAATATGTGAGCTCCCCAGAATTCCCCAGCCAGGATGCTTTAGGATGTCTGGACTTCAACTCCCAGATTTCCCCAACCGCCCTGCTTTCGGATGGGTGGACTTCAACTCCCAGAATTCTCCAGCCAGCATGCTTTAGGGGGTTAGAATAGAAGAGAGAACCCTATTTTTAATCGTTTCCATGTTCTTTTACATCTTCGGTGCCCTGTAATTGAGGAGGCAGAGTGTTAATACTGGAATTATACTGGAATTATAAATACTGTTCTGTTTATTGGCTACCTTTTTAGACTGCCATCCTCTCCAAGCGCCCATGAATTATGCAAACCTTTGGAAGGTTAAATATTTCAGCTGCCTTCTTCTTGAAATCCAGTCATCTGCATCTTAATGCAACGAAGCAGGTTGGAATCCCTTCTCTTTTCGTTTCAGGCACCGATGGTGGACGGAGCTGGCCTGGAAAAAGAAGCCATTCTGTCTCCGAGCTCTTTCTCGCCGCCTCCATTTAGGGGGAGCTCAGGCACAAAATGGGGGACCCAAGAGAACTCTGTCCTCACCTGGATTGCATAGGTGAGGTCACCAAGGATGATATGCTTTTCAAGTCCAAGGTAAGAGGCTGTTTCTCTGCAGCGGCATTTCTGCTTGTTGGCATATACGGATAATCCTGGACCAAGATGGAGCCCAACATTTCTGTTGTTGAGCGAGACGTTCGTTAAGTGAGCTTCGTTCTATTTTACAACTTCTCTTGTTGTAGTTGTTAAGTGAGTCACTTCAGTTGATAAAGTTGGTCACACGGTCGTGACGTGAATCTGGCTTCCTCCTTGACTTGGCTTGCCAGAAGGTTGCAAAAGGAGAATCGCATGTCCCTGGGACACTAAGTCCGTCATAAATACGAGTCCATTGCCAAGCGCCCGAATTTTCACCATGTGACCACAGGGATGCTGTAACAGTCATAAGTGTGAAGAAATCGGTCCTTTTTTTCTTTTTTTAATAATGTTTATTGAAAGTTTCAAAAAAAAAATTTTTTTAAAAAAGAGAAACGTTCTCACATTTTTGCAACGTTTTCACATTTCTATTAGTGTCAGTTAAAGTCATTTGCTACAAGTAAATCTATAACATTTCCTAAACCGTTACTTTTTTATGTTATTATTACAATTAGAATACAATATTTAATTATATTACTTTACATATATACATAGCTATATAGATATTTATCCTTATTTCCATTTTCCCTTGTTGTTTGTTTAATCGGTTTCACTAGACATCTTTGCTTCCTTTTTATACAACAATTTGTACCATATATTCCAAATTGTAAAAAAACTCCCCCTCTTCCTTATTTTTTAGTAACATGGTTAGTCTAACCAAGAAATCGGTCTTTTTTTCAATGGCGTCGTAACTACGAATGGTCACTAAATGAATGTTTGCACGTTAAGGCACATTCTTGTTTCAGTTTAACAAAAAAAGAGAACACAAAACTGAAAATCCGAAAGCTTTGTATCCTAAGCAATCAAACAATCATCGTCTCCTTTTAATGACACCATAATCCTTTGCGGGGTGAAGTCTGGGCAGCTGAATGGAGCAGAGTGTTTAATGGCCGGATGCTTTTCCTGTCCCCGGTGCGGAGTTTTATTCAGCAGATAAATTCACACTGTGCCCAGAGAGAAAGAACTGCCTTTACCCAGGCCTTCGCATCACTGCTAAGCAATCAAATAATATCAAAACAATACAGTCTGTCTAAATAAAACATATAGCCTATAAATGCATCATAACATCACCACTTCGTTTATTGTTGGGAACACAAACGAGCGTGTCAAAATGAGTCAACGTTTTTCATTTTTTTCCCCCCTCGCTCTCCCATGTCAATCTAGGGAACATGCCAGTCTTGCGGTGCGGGAGGACCAAATCTCTGGGCCTGCCTTCAGGTGAGACACCCCTCCCCACACCTTGAAAACCAAACTTTTGCGGAAGGGGAATGTTGTGTTCCTCCCGCTGTCAAATCTGGGGAGATAACTGGACCACCGATGGTCCTTCGAGGGCACAGAGACCTGATTTTTTCTGCCCGCGTTACAAATACAGCCGCCTTCCAGTTCAGTGTGCTTCAGCTTAAATCCGTCTCTCTACTTCTCCAGGTTGGTTGCCATTACGTCGGTTGTGGAGAGTCCTTTGCGGATCACAGCACTTTGCACGCCCAGGTGAGGGACTTCCCACCGACTTCGTTTGACTTAAGTGGAGCTGAGTTGATTTCCTGGTGTTGAGACTCTGGAAAGAGCGCAGAGAAGAGCAACCAGGATGATGAGGGGGACTGGAGGCTAAAACGTACGGAGAACGGTTGCAGGAACTGGGCCTGGCTAGTCTAGTAAAGAGAAGGACCAGGGGTGGCATGATAGCAGTGTTCCAATACTTGAGGGGCTGCCACAAAGGAGAAGGGCTCGACCGATTCTTCAAAACATCAGAAGGCAGGGTGGAAACTAATCGAGGAGAGAACAAATCTAGAACTAAGGAGAAATTTCGTGACAGTGAGAATACTTATCCAGAGGAACAGTTTGCCCCTGGAAGGTCCTTTCCAACGCTGTTATTCTGTAACTTGGTGAAGTCTGTGAATCACAAACCCTAATGGCTGTTTTGCTGCTGTGGCTTCTTTCTTTTTTTCTTTTTCTTTTATCCTTTCCCCCACCCCTCAACCCGCACCCAGGCCAAAAAGCACAATTTGACGGTGAACCTGACCACGTTTCGGGTGTGGTGCTACGCATGCGAGAAGGAGGTGTTCTTGGACCAAAACCTGGCTTCCCATCCTACCAACCTGCCTTCCAAATATATGGAACAGGTAGCGAGTGTTATTTTGTGGACTTCGTTCCTTTTTATCGCGCCCCCCCACCCTTTCTCGGTTCGAGAACGCGAAAGAGTTGCTGGGCAACAGCAAAAATTGTATTTGGACGATATTGGAAAAATGAGGGTACACCTACAGATGAAAGTATAATTAGAAAAAATATCAGACTGTGCGGAGTCGGATAGATTGACATTAATAAGAGATAAGGAAGAAACAGAATATTTTTTAACATGGGATTTGTTTTATCAACGGTTAAATAAAAGAGGTAGACATTAGAAGATGAAAGCACACTGATATGCATAAGTGAAGAATGCAAGTGTGATGACTCGGGGCACAGCACTAAGGCAACACAGTCACATAAGTAACACTGTGTTCCCAGCTGCAGCTAATGAAGGGAATCAGGGCCCTTTCCTCCTCTGTAAGCCATGCAACCCACATTGCTCCCTTCTCCGTTCCTCCCTGGCCCTAGTATTAAGAGGGGGTGGGCCTGGGTCTTCCTTCAAATTCCCTCTTTCTTGCTCTACCTCTCCCCTGCTCTGCCCAGCCAGACTGTGCCCTTCCTCAGTTTCTTCCACAGCCAACGGAGCCACACTCCCGCTCCCTGTCATCTGTTTGGCCTCCCCTTCCGAATCAGATTCCGACGGGCATGACAGGAAGAATTGGATTATACATAAGTAAACATTAGTAATATTATTCCAGTTATTATTATTACCGGTATCAGGGTATTCAGCAGGTTCTGACCAGTTCTGGAGAACCGGTAGCGAAAATTTTGAGTAGTTCGGAGAACTGGCAAATCCCACCTCTGACTGGAGATTTTACAGTACCCTTCCCCTGCCACGCCCACCAAGCCACACCCACAGAACCGGTAGTAAAAAAATTTGAATCTCACCACTAACCGATATTATTATATCGTATAAGTAAATGGATCCAGACAATACACCGTTTATTAAGCACTTCAAAGAAATATATATATATATATATAAAAGTTGCTGAGCTCATTTTGGCTCGTGCGGGTTTGCATAAAAGTGGGCATCCTGAGCACCATTGCTCTCAGAGAGCAAGTGCGTTGCCAGGACCCGGGTGACGGCTTTTCCAAGGAGAATGCTGTGCCCCCTCCCCACCCCCCAAAAAATCCTGCTTTTCCCATTCCTCCTCCAGGATGCTGTCCCACCTGCCCACCTGCTCAAAGCCGTTCCGATTGCCGTCGCTGACGAAGGAGAATCGGAATCGGAAGATGACGACCTCAAACCAAGAGGTGAGAAGTTTGGGGTTCCTTTTGCCGTGTGTGTGTGTATGTGTGTGTGTGTGGCTGGGGAGGGGGGAGAACCAAAGCGTTACAAAAAGCAACAAAGGGGTGTCAAGAGCTTCACCCATTGGCATTCCTGCCCCCCTTTAGGCCTTACGGGAATGAAAAATCTCGGGAATTCGTGTTACATGAATGCTGCTCTCCAGGCTCTCTCGAACTGGTAAGTCGGAGAACTGTCATTGCCAGGTGGTCCTCGAGTTACGAAAATGGAGCCCACTGTTAAGTGAGTTGGCCCCATTTTCACGACTTTTCTTGCCGCCGTTCTTAAGCAAATCGTTGCATTTGTTAAGTCAGTAACGGGGTTGTTATGTGAATCTGGCTGACCTGTTGTCTTTCCTGGTCAGAAGGTTGCTAAATGGGATCCCGAGATTATAATTATAATTAGAATTCTTTTTATTGGCCAAGCGTGGTTGGACACACAAGGAAATTGTCTTGGTGTAAATACTCTCAGTGTCCATAAAAGAAAAGATACATTCGTCAGGAGTCATGAATCATCAGGTAGAACATTTAATGATAATCATACAGTACAAATAAGCAATCAAATCCCACTAGGAAACAGTCAATATAAATCATAAGGATACAAGTGACAAAGTTACAGTCCTACAGTCACAAGTGGGAGGGGATGGGCAATAAGGAGTGATGAGAAGATTAACAGTAATGGTAGTGCAGTCTTTGTAAATAGTTGGACCGCGTTGAGGGAATTATTTGTTTAGCAGAGCAATGGCATGCAGAAAAAATGTCCTTGTGTCTAGTTGTTCTGGTATGCAGTGCTGTATAGCATCGTTTTGAGGGTAGAAGTTGAAAGAGTTTATGTCCAGGATGTGAGGGGGTCTGTAAATATTTTCACAGCCCTCTTTTTGATTTGTGCAGTATACACTCCTCGATGGAAGGCAGGTGGATAGTAATTGTTTTTTCTGCAGTCCTAATTACTCTGCAGTCTGTGTCTGTCTTGTTGGGTTGCAGAACCAAACCAGACAGTTGTAGGGGTGCAGATGACAGACTCAATCATTCCTCTGTAGAACTGGATCAGCAGCTTCTTGGGCAGTTTGAGCTTCCTGAATTGGCGCAGAAAGAACATTCTTTGTTGGGCTTTTTCAGTGACATTTTTGATGTTTCAATGACATTTGATGTTAGGTGTCCATTTTAGGTCACGAGATTTAGATCCCTGGGACACTGCAGCCACCATAAATATGAGTCAGTTGCCAAGCGTCTAGATTTTGATCATCTGACCATTCTGGGGGTGGGGAGATGATGCTGCAGGGGTCGTAAGTGTGAAAAACAGTCATAATGCGACCCTTTTGCGACCTTCTGACGAGCAAAGTCCACAGAAGAAGCCAGATTCACTTAACCACCATGGCAAGGAAGGTCATAAAGCGGGGCAAAGCTCATTCTTAACAACTGTCTCGCTTAGCAACAGAAGCGTTGGGCTCAGTTGCAGTCGTAGGTCTGAGGACTGCCCGTACGTTTGAATGGAGAACTCTCTTCTTTGTTTCCGTTTTTGCTCTTGTGAATCTGCATGAAACCGCCGGAAACCTTCTCACCCACCTTCTTGCCCCCGTTTTTTTTAGCCCCCCACTTACACAGTTCTTCCTGGAATGCGGGGGGCTGGTGAGAACCGACAAGAAGCCAGCGCTCTGCAAAAGTTACCAGAAGCTGATTTCCGAAGTCTGGCACAAAAAACGGTGAGTTGGTTGAGGAGAGCCCAATGCCAACTCAAAAAGATAGATGCTCCTTTGGTCCTTTTAGCTGCCAGAAAAAGGGAACGGGGGGAAACAAGGCATTCCTTACATGCCTAGATAATCGTCCTGGCAGCCCAAAGTGGTCGGAGTGCAAGGATCTTATTGGAGAGCGTGATTGAAGACTCTTGGCTATGGATGTGTCCCATTGGAGAATATACATCCAGGGAATGGGTGGACGGCCAAGGTCAAGGGGGAAATGTATGTATGATGTAATTTAGGGTCGGCTGTACCAAGCTAACGCCAGCATGGCCGTTTCTAATAAATCAATTTTCTTTTCTCTGAGATGCGGCTAGAGACTTTTGATTTGAATGGGGGGTGGATTTCTCGAAGCCCTGACACCCAGTTTGTGAGAGGCTAAAGTAAATTCTTAGCATTGGTGGCGGGTGGATGCATGGATAGGGAAAAAAACCCCACACAATCCTCTCACTTGTTCCCTGAACTTGGTTTTCTTGTAGACCTTTCTTTAGCGAACTAGGTAACCTCATCAGTGCTAGGAGGAAGTGAGGTGTGCTCTTGTTTATATATAGAAGCTTGTTTTCTTGCAGACCTTTCAGTACTGAACTATATTAGGCGATGACGTTACCTAGTTGGGTCGTGAAACGTCTGCAATCAAACAACTAAGCTCCAAGCAACTGTATGCGAACAAGGAGCAAGTCACACCCGCTAGCACTGATGATGAAACCTGGTTGGGTAATGAAATGTCTGCAAGAAAACAAGCAAGCTCCGGGAGTACCAAGGACCCCACAATACTTCTCCTCCTCTTCCCAAACTCCACTCCACTGAAGTTACCTAGTTGGGTAATGCAACCCTTTGCAAGCAAACAACGAAGCTCAGAGATACTGTATGAAAAAACAGGGAGCAGACGCCACACTCACTTGCTCTGATGACGTTCCCTAGTTGGGTCATTTGGCGTCTGCAAATAACCACCCAGCTCAGAGGGCACCAAGGACCCCACAACAAACTGCTGGCTGTTTAGATGGCCTCTAATTGTGTGTTATCTCCGTTTCTCCTCCCTTCCTCCTAGCCCCAGCTACGTGGTCCCCAGCAGCCTCTCCCACAGCATCAAGCTGATCAACCCCATGTTCCGGGGCTACGCACAACAGGTGAGCAGCTTGCTAAGGTGGGAATTATCTGGGATCTCCCTCCTGCAATGGTTACAAGTGATTCTTAATCTTCCTCGCTGTGGAAATAGCACTTCCCTATTATTGGGTAGGGAGTCTTGCCTCAGTCACATCTGGGTCGCCAAAACGTTTTGGAGTTTGTTCGCGGGACGTCTGTCTTCTTTTGAATAAACCCATTTTTTCCCCTAACAAACCTCTTTTTGCCCCCTTCCCAGGACACGCAAGAATTCCTCCGCTGCCTGATGGACCAACTTCATGAAGAGCTGAAGGAGCCGATGGTGGCCGAACTGCGTGACTCGGATGCCAGCGACACCGACGAGAAGAGGGAGGGGGACCGCAGCCCCTCGGAGGACGAGTTCCTCTCCTGCGACTCGAGCAGCGACCGCGGGGAAGGGGACGGGCAGAGCAAAGCGGGCTCGGCTGAAGCGGAGCTGCTGATCCAGGAGGAGGCGGGCCGCAGCATCTCCGAGAAGGAGCGGATGAAGGAGCGGAAATTCTCCTGCCACCAACGGCGGAGCAACTCGGAGCAAGTCGACGAAGATGCTGACATTGACACCTCAGTGATGGCAGTGGAGGGCGGGGCTTCTCCAGAAGGGCTCCTCCCACCCCCACCTCGACCCGCCAGCCCTGCAAGGACCCCAGGTAGGATCTATGTGAGGCGTCCTTCCTTCCTTCCTTCCTTCCTTCCTTCCTTCCTTCCTTCCTTCCTTCCTTCCTTCCTTCCTTCCCTTTTCTCCCATTTATCTTCTCTTTTCTCTTTTCCCATGTTTCTTCCTTCCTTCCTCTCTCCCTCCCTTTCTCCCATCGTTCCTCCCTCCCTCCCTCCATCTCCTCATCCTCCCTTCCTCCGTTATTATGTATCTTCCTTCTCCTTTTTTCCTTTCCCACCTTCCCCACCTCCCCTCCTTCTCTTTTCATCTTGCCCTCCCTTCCTTTTTATCTTCTCCTCTTTCTTCTTCTCCTCTCTGCATTTTTTAAGCCGCCCAGAGTCTCCTTACAGTGGGGGGAGAGGAGAGACATAAAAATTTGATAAATAAAATGCATCAAATCTTCTCCATTCCCAGAACCAGATAACGATGCTTACCCACGTTGTTCCTCGCGGCCCTGCAGCCCTGTCCACCACGACGTGTACGCCAAACTCTCGAATCCTCCCCATCCCAGCCCGGTGAGGCTGGGGCCCTCGTACGTGCTGAAGAAAGGTAGGAAGAGAGCGTGTCTATGCCATGGGGTTATTTGAGTCCTCACCTGATTGGCCCCTTAGCTAGTGGGGTTGTGAAGTGAATTTGGCTTCCCCATTGGCTGGGCATCCATGTTAGACGGGGGTGATAGGCGTCGTTGCAGGATGTCAGCTTGTTCCAAGCGAAGCTGCCTTTTGCAATTGACTGGGTGGCGATTTTGTCAGTGTTAGGAGCGTGGTGGCGCAGTAGTTAGAATGAAGGATTGCAGGCTAGCTCTGCCCACCGCCGGGAGTTCGATCCTGACCGACTCAGCTTTCCATCCTTCCAAGGTGGGTAAAATGAGGATTGTTGGGGACAAGATGCCGACTCTAAACCGCTTAGAGAGGAGGGCTGGAAAGCATCATCGTGAAGGCTTAAGTGCTGTTGCTATCGGTGTGCAAGTAGTGTTTCCGTCTATTTTGCAATTGCACCCAAGGAGTCTATCGCTGTGGGTCAGTCTCTTTCCTTCTGCTGCAGTCGTTTTGTTCTTATTCATCTCCTTCTCCAGCTCAGCTGTTGACTGCTGGAAAAAAGAAGAAAGAGTTACGTTACCGTAGCGTCATCTCTGACATCTTTGACGGCTCCATTCTCAGCCTCGTCCAATGCCTCACCTGTGACCGAGTGAGTTTCTGTGGAACTTCCTTTTCTTGCAAGATCCAATCGGGGTCGGTCACCAAAACCTGAGGTTTAGCCTTCTGAGCTTTCGGACTCATGCTGGAACTCATCCTTGGGGAACTTCTATCTATCAGAATGGGTTGTTTTGGGCTGTTCTGTGCATTGTATTTATGTGCTGCCTTCCCATTGGCTGATTGGTGTGTCAATGGCCAGCGATTGGCTGTTGTTTCCCTGTGCTGCCAAGTCCTCGGCTCCTAAGTACCTGATAGGTTGGTGTTAAATCAGCACTCCTGTCGACTGACAAGCCGCCCATTTCCCAGGCTTCAATCATTTCCCTGGCTATTTTTGTACCTGCTCGGCCAACAATCTTAGTAGCTGCGAAATTGAATGTATGTCCTTGTTCATTGGCTTTCGTTTCCACTTAGTTACTTACTCCTCTCTTCCTTCGGTGCCCTCCAGGTTTCCACCACTGTAGAGACTTTCCAAGATCTGTCGCTGCCGATTCCCGGGAAGGAAGATTTGGCTAAACTGCATTCGGCCATTTACCAAAATGTGCCCATCAAGGCAGGAGCATGCGGCGACAACTACGCCGGCTCGCAGGGCTGGATTGCCTTCATCATGGAGTACATTCGCAGGTCTGTGGATCTTGGGAGCGCCTTCAGATGTTAAGGCCAGCTGGGGAATTCTGGGAGTTGAAGTCCACACCTCTTAAGGCTGCTAAGGTTAAGAAACAGCGCTCTATTGTTTCTTGATTTATTGTGTTTTCACACTGACTTTGATAGCTCAGAACAGGCCACATTGGTTGAGAAGGAGGAGCCTGTTTTTTTTCCAATGTTAACAATGAGAGAGCCAAATTCACAGTCACATTTCTGATGCAAAGCATCAAGAGTGAATGTTGGGTCTAAAATGCGCTGTGTGGATGCAGGCAAATTTGAACCCGGGGTCTCCCCGATCCATTTCAATGCTCGCATTAAGACCTGCTCTGAGGGGTTTGTAGAGAGCAGTATTGTGGGGTCCTTGGTGGTGCTCTGAGCTTGGTGGTTTTCTTACAGACATTTCACTACCAAACTAGGTAACATCATCAGTGCTAGAACGGAGCTAGTTTCCACCCAGTGTTACCTTCTAGCGCTGATGATGTTACCTATTCGGGTAATAAAACGTCTTAAAATAGCATTGATGGTGAAAAACCAAATTCTCTGACACTGAATGTAAGACAATTGGCCCTCAACCTCCTGTGGTCAATTTTAATTTTTACTAGTGTGGAAGGCCGGTTTGGAGCCTAACCTGGTTCAGAATTGGGGCTCAGAATGATTCACCCCTCCCCTCCCCCAGGTGTGGTTTTCCAGAAGCCCCGAGTGCAAATTCGTAATTTCAAGCAGGGTGTTAGCTCCATAGTGATATATTTATATATATATATTAGGCACATCAATCAGTCTTCGTTACTCTGCATGGAGAGTAACTACAATGGAGACAGAACACGAGGAGAGAGAGATATACCCTCTCATGGCCTCCTTTATATGGACAGCTTCTTAAAGCGGCAATAACCCTGCTGACTGATCCTCATTGCATCAGCATTTACAGCAGCTGGTCAGCTATTAAACCTCCAATACTTTAACATTGTCTTCTCCAGGTTTGTGGTGTCCTGTATCCCCAGCTGGTTTTGGGGGCCCGTCGTTACTCTGGAAGACTGCCTGGCTGCCTTTTTCGCCGCAGACGAGTTGAAAGGTGTGTGTGTGTGTGTACAGGGAGGAAGGCTGCTAATAACTGCCTTGCTTAGCGGTGGAAATGCTGGTCCCAGTTGAGATTGTAACAAGTAGTTCAAGGACTATTTGTAGCCCTGTGGGTTTGTGTTTCATTTTCCAGTTCGATCACCTGGTGGTCCCCCATCGAAGCACAAACCGTCAGCCTTGCATAGTTTGTTTTTTGGGGTTGAGAGAGAGAGAGAGAGAGCAAGAAATTAAAAATGTGGGTCGTTGTCTGTTTTACATCTGCCTTAATTTTACTTTCCCTTCTAGGCGACAACATGTACAGCTGTGAAAGGTGTAAAAAGTAAGTTCCCTTTTCCCACCCTCCGTCGTGGGGAGAAGTCCTCCCTTCCCATAAAAAAACCCACTCCCCCCCAAAAAGGGATATTTTCCCTGGTGGCTCCCACTTTGGCAAATTTTGAGGAACGATGCTCAGCATCCCGGTGGGAGAATAAAATTGGAAGCAGCCCAGAAGCGACTGCGTTAGCGGATCCAGGAAAGTTGGCTGGGGAATTTAAAGTCCGGAGAGCTTAAATGTCACCACCGTTTGAGAAACCCTGGACCAATAATAATCCTCCTCCTCCTCCTCCTCCTCCTCCTCCTCCTCCTCCTCCTCCTCCTCCTCCTCTCCTTCTTCTTCTCCTTCTCCTTTTTCTCCTCCTCCTCCTCCTCCTTTTTCTTCTCCTTCTCCTCCTCTCTTTCTTTCTTTCTTTCTTTCTTTCTTTCTTTCTTTCTTTCTCTCTCTCTCTCTCTCTCTCTCTCTCTTTTTCTTTTGTTCCTCCTCCAGGTTACGGAACGGAGTCAAGTATTGTAAAGTGCTTCAACTGCCTGAGGTGAGCAGTTTTCCCTTTGCTTGGTTTTGCCCAACACCGTTTGGCTGAATTTCTTCCTCGGTTAATGGTGTTACCTGCTATTTGCAGAGTGAGGGATATATGTTCCAGAGCCCTCACTCTGGAAGGACAGCGCACTAAGGGAAGACGTGGGCAGGGTGACATATACACATCGGGGAGGCATATTGTGGGAGACAGTTTTCTAAACAAAAAAAGGACAGAGGAGGGAAAGAAAAGGGATTCCCTACCATTCGGTCATAACTCAAGACGCTTCTTGGGTGAGAAGCGAAACGGCTTCGAGGAAAAACAGAGAAAGCCCCTGTAGCCTCTTGAGAAAGTACCTTTGGGGGGAAAAGGGAGAGGAAAAAGGAAAGGAAGTAAATAGATGACGAAGGGAAGAGAAAGGGGAAAGGGAAGAGATGAGAAAAGGGAGGGAGGGAAGGGAGGAAGGAAGGAAGGAAGGAAGGAAGGAAGGAAGGAAGAAAGAAAGAAAGAAAGAAAGAAAGAAAGAAAGAAAGAAAGAAAGAAAGAAAGAAAGAAAGAAAGAAAGAAAGAAAGAAAGAAAGAAAGGAGGGAGGGAGGGAGGGAGGGAGGGAGGGAGGGAAGGAAAGAAGGGAGGGAAGGAAGGAAGGAAGGAAGGAAGGAAGGAAGGAAGGAAGGAAGGAAGGAAGGAAGGGAAAGGGAGAAGGAACGGAGAGAGGAAGGGAAGAAAAAGAAGGAAGGAAGGAGATGAGGGGAGGGGAGATGAGAAAAAGGGAGGGGGAGAATGGTGACTTCCTGGTGGGTTATGACCCCTGCAGGCATTTTTCAGACTCTTCTTCCCTGCCCGCCTCCAGGTCCTCTGCATCCATCTGAAGCGTTTCCGGCACGAAGTCATGTATTCCTTCAAGATCAACAGCCACGTTTCCTTCCCCCTGGAAGGCCTGGATCTCCGGCCCTTCCTGGCCAAGGAGAGCATCTCCAAAGTCACCAACTACGACCTCCTCTCGGTGATTTGCCACCACGGCACGGCCGGCAGTAAGTCCCCTTTCCTTCGCCTCGCTCGGTTCCTCCCAAGTGGATGCCGGACACAGGGCTCTGGGCCTTGGGCCCCGCTTCAATTCTCGGCCTCTCGGTCCTAGGTGGACATTACATTGCCTACTGCCAGAACATGATCAATGGCCAGTGGTACGAATTCGATGACCAGTACGTGACGGAAGTGCACGAAACGGTCGTGCAGAACGCCGAGGCTTACGTCTTGTTTTACAGGTAAGGGTGACCTTGTTCAGGTAGTCCTCAACTTACGACCACCTCTCAGCCCACCATTGCACCATCTCGAGGTGATTGGCCCAAAGTCACCTAGTTGGTTTTCATGCATAAGGTGGGACCAGAACTCACCATCTCCTGGTGATTAACCCAAACGCACTCGGCTGACTTTCATGCCTAAGGTAGGACTAGAAGTCACCGTCTCCTAATGATTGTCCCAAAGTTACCCAGCTGGCTTTCACACCTAAGGTGGGACTAGAACTCCCAGTCTCCTGGTGACTGACCTGAGTTCACTCGGCTGACTTTTATGCCTAGGATGGGACTATAACTCACCATCTCTCTTAGTGATTGGTTCAAGGTCACCCAGCTAGCTCTCAAGGGCTAGAACTCACTGTCTCCCAGTGATCAGCTCACAATCACCTAGCCAGTTTCCATGCATAAGATGGGGCTAGAACTCCCCGTCTCCTGGTGAATGGGCCAAAGCCACTAGCCAGCTTTCATACTTGAGGCGAGGCTAGAACTCACGGTCTCCCACTTTCTAGCCCCGGTGCCTTTTCCTACAAAACCAAACTCTTCACCTCCTCCTCCCACAGAAAAAGCAGCGAGGAGGCTGTCCGGGAGCGCCAGAAAGTCGTCTCGTTGGCCACCTTGAAGGAGCCCGGACTGCTCCAGTTCTACATCTCCCGCGAATGGCTGAACAAATTCAACACCTTCACGGAGCCCGGGCCCATCAGCAACCACACCTTCCTGTGCTCCCATGGAGGTGAGGGAGTTTCTTTACGCCCCCAACTGAGCCCCCAATTTATGTCATTGGGTGAGTTGCGCCCCATTTTGCAGGCTCCTTGCCCCAGTTGTTAACTGGATCACTGCAGTTGCTAAAGTGAATGATGCTTCGACCGTCATAAATAGGAGCCAAGGGTCTGGATCTTGATCACGTGACCCCTGGGATGCGGCAACGGTCGTAAGTGTGAAAAACAGTCCTAGCTCCCTTTTTTCCAGTGCCGTTGCAACCATATCAGACAGCCACTATAAGAATGGTTGTAACTCGAGAACTGCCTGTATCAAAGAAAACAACGGCACGCTCACAGGTGGGGCAAAAAGTAGATTTAGGGAGTTCTACGTCACCCCACCTTGATTCTACAATTGGTCCTTGACTTACGACCACAATTGAAAACAGGAAATTCATCATTAAGTGGCTTGGTCGTTCTGCGAGGCCTCACATAACTCCACCTGGTTTTACATTTCCTTGCTGCCTTTCCCAGATCACTTTACTTGTCCAGAGCTGATAAGGTCTCCAATAGTGATCCCCTGATCCCCTACAACCGTCGTAAATGAGAGCTGTTCTGACCCAAACCTTTTTCCAATAAAAGAAACACGAACCAAAGGGGAACAGAAACCTTTGAATGATTCTTACGAATCCCCGGTTAAAAGGCTGCTGCAAACTAATTAACTTTTGATAAGCACGAGCCTCGCCAAAGCTCTGCGAGGCTGCCAAGAATAACAGATAAGGTTACCTGGAAATATTATACAACACAAGAGTCTTCAAATACCAACTAAGATACTGCAAGTTTCAAAATGTCTTTGCTTCCTGCAAAGAACGTCCACTTCACAGCTGGCTTTTATCTTCTTGAAGGAGGGGCCATTACCTTGCAGCCTTACTCCCGAGTCGCCCGTGCTGCCGCAGCTGCTCTTTCCTGCGAGCAGCCTTGCGTGCATGCGCACTTGGCACAGGCTCCTCGGGAACCTCCTCATTGCTACTGCCAGCCCCCACGATCTCTGAAGGCAGCAGTCCACTCCCTGATAGTCTTGGCCCCTCATTTGAGTCCTTGCTCTCCTCAGCCGTCTGCACCTGCTGCCGGCTAACCACAACAGTTGCCCACAGATCACCACAATGGTCATAAGCACGAGAACTGGTCGAAAGTCATATTTTTTTCAGTTCCATGATGACTTCCAACAGTGCAGTTCTTAACTCTCTGTTTTCTCTTTCTCAATAGGAATTCCACCGAATAAATACCATTATATTGACGATCTGGTGGTGATTCTGCCCCAGAATGTTTGGGAATACCTGTATAACAGGTGAGGAGTTTCCTGTTCCAGTGGTTCAGCCACCGTTGGGAGTTTCTGTTCTTTCCCTCCTATCACCTCTTCACCCTAGAGCACGCAGAGAGGAGAGGATAAGGGAGAGACGTGGTCTACTGGGGAGGAGAGGGCCTTGATCCTCTTGATGGGCTGCAGCTGTGATAACTGGTTCAAAGGACGGACGTGCGTATGGGCCAGTGCTGGAAACAAAGCATGGAAATATCGCTAGTCTGTCGTTCCTCTCTGAGTTTGGCGTCCTTCTCAGTGTGTGTTCCGATAGCTGTGGACGTCTTCATGCCCTTATCTTGCCCGGTTCCCTTGATTGCTTCAGTGTGGTTTGTGTTGTTTTTATAACGTATTGGCATTTTTTAGTTTAAACGGCATTTCCTCTTCCTCGTAACTGCTTGCGGGGGAGTTTTTTTTTTGTCTCCGGTCAAGGATATTTGGAGCTTTGAAGCAAAGTGAAGGAATATAAGGGGCTTCACCTGTTTTTTGTGACTGTGTTTATTTTGTGACCCACCCTGGGTCATCACAGAATGGTTATAAGTTGGTGGCTTCCCGTGTAACTCTCTACACCTCCTGATCTCCCGAGTGACCAGGCCCAGGAAAACCCACCTTGTCAGTCCGGAGTAGAGTACCCCTGCAAGCGTTCGATCCCAGGGTGCAAGGCGTTCATTGAATTTACCACCCAGTTTCTTTCCCTGCTCAGGTTTGGGGGCGGCCCGGCTGTGAATCACCTCTACGTCTGTTCAGTGTGCCAGGTGGAGATCGAAGCCCTGGCTAAGCGGAGGAAAATGGAGATTGACACGTTCATCAAGGTAACATGTCCCTCCACCCCCCAGAGCTGGCCTGGTATAGTAGGGAGCCCCAACAGTGGGTTCAAGGGGAGGGGCTGGTTGGGTTTGCCAAGGGCCCCCTCCCAATTTGGAAAAAAAAGAAAGAAAGAATTCAAAAACTGGAAAGGGGAATCCAGAATATGCCGATAACAGCCTTGGGGTTACCCCAAAGAGCATACACTTACGACCGCAATTGATCACCAAATCTCGGTCCTTGTTTTTAGAATTCTGTACCGTCTGCCAGATGGTAATAGTTCAAAAAAAAAGGGTGCCCAGGATGAGACGGGTCTTTGAGAATGTTTTGAACTTTCTTGAGGCAGCGGGAGCTCTAAAGCTCTTCCAAAGAGGGGAGAGGGCAACCAGTGATCCTCTGGGCAATGACCTTAACCCTCTGGAGCGCTGTACCATCTGACCCTGTGCAATTGGCAAACAAACAGAGGTGCAATAAGTTAAGATACTCTCTATGGTGCAGCGGTAGAAGGTCACCGGCAGTTTTTCATTCCGTTGTTGTTTCCTGAGAAGTCTCAGGTAGCATAATCTCTGCTGGTCCCTTTTGACCAGGGTGGGGTGGGGGACACATGATAGCAGTCTTCCTGTATTTGAGGGGCTAACACAAAGAAGACTGGGATCAACTTATTTTCACGACCCCTCCCCCCAGCCTGACCGCTCTCCCTTTTGTCCTCTCAGCTAAACAAAGCTTTCCAGGCAGAGGAGTGCCCGAGCGTCATTTTCTGCATCAGCATGCAGTGGTTCCGTGAGTGGGAGGCCTTCGTCAAAGGGAAGGATAATGGTGAGAGTGGGGGTGACCCTGGCTTGGGTGGGGGGGAGGCAGTGAGGACCCCACAAAGATGTGAACCCGGAAGCGACATTTTCCAGGACGCTGGTTTTACCTAAAGGGTAGCCTTTAATTATCGGGAGGGATTGCAAAATGGCGGAGCTTCCATTTCCTCAGCTCACTCGGTTATTTCCGTTCCATATTCTGTTTTAATCTCATTCGTGTTCCGTTTTATTGTTTTATTTTATTACTTCTTCGTTTTGTTTTATTTTATTTTGTTTCATTGGACTTGTATCCCGGACTTGTGCAGTGACCTAGAGGTGGCGCTCTCACCCTCCCAATCAGGAAGCTATGAGTTCAACCCTAGGTAGAGGCAGATATTTCGCTCTCTGGGCACACAGAATATATCTGCTGCGAACTCTGCATTGGCGACAGGGAGGGCATCCGGCCAGTAAACACTCAGTTCCATTCGGTTGCCCCGACTCCACCCCAATACAAGGGATTACGGGGGGTCATTAAAAGACCAATAATAATAATAATAATTAGTAATAGCCAAACCACATCCAGAGCAGGAGGCCGCCCTCAACGCTGCACACTCGCCGACCCGCAACTCATAACCGCTGTTTTTATTTTCCACAGAGCCCCCTGGCCCGATCGACAACACCAAAATCGCTGTGGCCAAAGGAAGCGGCCACATGCAAGTCAAACAGGGTAAGTACGGAAAGGGAACACCGACTTGTCCACCAGCCCTCCGGTCTCCCATCGGGCCAGTCCAAGAGCGGAGAAAACCCAGCCTGCCTTTGATCGGTGCTTGAGGTCTTGAGTCTTTTCCCAGGAGCCGATTATGGGCAGATCTCGGAGGAGACCTGGATTTACTTGAGCACGCTCTACGGCGGAGGCCCCGAGATCGCCATCCGGCAAAACGTGGCCCAGGTGCAGGAGGTGGAGAGCCTCCACGGGGAGCAGAAGATCGAAGCCGAGACCAGGGCTGTTTAAAACGAGGGACGCATTCAGGTAAGTCTGTCTGGAGCAGGGGTCGCCCAACCTTTTGGGCCTCCGGGACCACCAAACTCATCATTTTAAATCCCGCGGACCAGAGGCCCCTGGGGAAATCCCTCCCAGAAAGGTCTGCAGAAAAATTCCCCACCCCCATTTTCCTACCGATCGATCGTTCTTTATTTGGGATCGCAGGATCCTGTCTCCAGCTCCGTTCTCAGGGGGAAAAAGAGAGACTTTTGGCTCCGTGCAAGGAAAACAGCAGAAGCAGCAGAAGTCTTTCTTTCTCTCCCCCAAACTCCGCCAGAAATGAGTCCTTGTGAGACTTGTCACCTTGTGAGACATCCTCTTGCCTTTATTATCTACACCACAGGAATGCTGCAGCTGTCGTAAAACGGGCCCTGAGCCATGTTTTTCAGGTGCTGTTGCAGCTTCGGATGGTCACTAAATGAACAGCTGTAAGTCGAGGGCTACCTGTATTCTAAGTCCAGCAAAGGAAACTGACCTCTACACTTTTTTAAACATTCTTGAAAACTTTGTTTTTTTTAAAAAAAAATAGCTGCAGGGAGTCCCCGACTTAACAACGGTCCATGCAGGGAATGTCGGACTCGGTGGTGGTAGTAAGTGGTGGTAGTAGTGGTTGTGGCGGTAGTGTTAATTGTTCTTGACTTTTCCTTCCTTCCTTCCTTCCTTCCTTCCTTTGCGGCCTTCGGATGAGCAGAATCTTTGCTTTAAAAACTGTCCTTTCCAAAATTCCTTTCCTAACAGTGGTCCATCCTCATAAATCAAAGTTTCCTTTCCTTCCCTCCCTAGCAACAGAAATGTTCCCTCGTGGTGGTAGTAGTAGTTGTGGCAGTAGTGTTCATTGTTCTTCCTTCCTTCCTTCCTTCCTTCCTTCCTTCCTTCCTTCCTTCCTTCCTTCCTTCCTTCCTTCCTTCCTTCCTTTCCTTTCCTTCCTTTCCTTCTCTTCCCTTCCTTTCCTTCCATCCTTCTTTCCTTTCCTTCCTTCCTTCCTTCCTTCCTTCCTTCCTTCCTTCCTTCCTTCCTTCTTTCCTTCGTTCCTTTCCTTAGGTCGGCTCCCCCGTCAAACTCCTCCTGCATTTTGGAAGTCAACACACATCCAGCCGCTGCGCTCACCACTACCACCCACTGCCCTGTCCCCAACAAGCCCCTTGGGCACCCATCTTAATTTGAGGCTCGGTCGCTTTTCCCTCCCCCTTTGACCGGGCGCAGCCTCCCACCTGCCTACCTTTGTCCCCAAATCGTCCCGTTCCAGGCCAGGATGCGCACCTGCTTCGGTTTTTCATTTCCCGCTTTCTCATCCCGTCACCTGCAGAAGCCGGGAAAGGATTCTTTTGGACAAGTTTTGGGCTGGAAGGAGCCGGTGTCATAACCATTCTCCTTCGTCACCTTGCTGGCCTTTTTGTGGCTTGAGCTTTTCTTGGGGGTACCGAGGAGAAGCGCCCCATTGTCTTGGCTCTCCTTTCGGTTCCTCTCCTGAATTTTTACCTGGATGGTAGGGGAAGGCGGAGGGCACACGCAGGAGAGATTTTGAAGCCATCTGGAAAGAACCTCATCACCGGAAAGGAATACATGGGCAATAGAGTTTGGCTTTTTTCTTCCTTTGGTGGCACATCAAATATATCTATTTTTTTTCCACTCCCTTCCCTTGTACGGATCAAAAGGGTTGGGTGGAACACACACACACACACACACACACATACCCCAAAATTCCCTACTATTTATCTATTTATTTGCAAGGCATGGATTGTCCTTGGTTCTTCTCGTCTCTGTCCCCCTTCCAAGCATCGCCCGGCACAAACCGCTAACACTGGTACCCCTAAAACGAAGCACAGACACGCTTGAAATTTTCATCCAGGGGTTCCTTGCACACCCAAATGGCTGCAGCCAGAAGCCCCCCCACCCAAAACGAGGGAATAATTCCTGCAAAATTTTCCTCCTCGTGACTTTTCTCATCCACCTGGACGATGCTTAGGGCAAGACGGAGCTTAAGGGAGTTCTTCCTTAGGCCAATGGCCATCCCACTCTGGACGTGAATGAAGAGCTGGCCTCTTGGGACGTCTCCGCTTCTCGCTTCTTCGACAGAGCCCGGTGGCTAATCCGAGAGAAGAGATTCTTAAGGGATTTGTCACTCAACACCTTTCTCCCCAAACTCACACCTCCACACAACCTCACTTTTTGGAATGGCATCGCCCTCAACAAGCCAGTTTATTATTATTATTAATAATAATATTTTTTTCTGGAGAAAGGAGTAGCAGCCACGGAGGAGGAAGGGATGCAGAATATAATGTGAACTTGGGAGAATCGGCTTTGAAGACGAAACGTCAATGGCAAAGGCTGGGTTGAGGACCCACCCAGAGTAAGATCCTGGCCAGGTGTCTTTGCCCTCTACCTGCCGGAGGCCACCTGTCTTTGCTGTTTCCTCCCCTCCCACAGTCCTTCCAGGGTGGCCTTGTTTTTCATCATCCGGCCTGGATCTATTTGGTGGAGACTTGGACCTCGGACGATTCGTCCCGGTGCCCAAAATGGATTTGATTTTTATTTTATTTTTTTCCTGCCAAGAACATCGACCAATAAAACTCACTCGCATTCAAAAAGACTGTTGAATTGGCTTTTGCTTCGATTTGAGCTGGGTGGGCTACTATTATCCCCTGAGCTGTAGCCAAGGGTCAGCCCTGTAAAAGAAAAGAAAAAATGGAAGGGAAGGGGTGTAATTTAACTCCTCAGGCCCAGCCTGGATTTCCTTAGGCTGGGAAGGCCTGGGAGCTTGGGAACTAACCGAGGACTGCATATTTAAAATCCTAGGGCAAGTGTGCGCGCCCAGATAATAATATATAAGTAGTCCTCAACTTAGTGACCATTCAAATAATATTTAAGTAGTCCTCAATTTAGTGACCATTCAAATAATATTTAAGTAGTCCTCAATTTAGTGACCGAAGTTAACGGCACTGAAAAAAGGGACTTAACCTTTTTTTCACATTTTATGGCTCTTTTGGCATCCCAGATCAGCTGTTCTGAGCTCTGCTTGGCATCACAAGAGTTTTCCTTCTGGGGTTAATCATTCATGGCTGGCTGGGGTGATTTTTCTTTCTTTTTTTAAACCAATCCTTCCCCTGCAGCCCTGCCAAAAATTAGCCCCCCCATTTTTGGACATGATTCACTTCCCTCTCACTTTTCTTAGCATCGGAAATTCTGGTCATAAGTTTTCCGTTGCAAATACATATGTGCGAAGTTTGTAATTGTTTCCTTCCTAATTTCCCACCTTTCTTTTCTAAAATAAATCCACACTGAATGTGCACAAACTGTAGCTCAAGCCTTCGCTCGCTTTCAAATGGAAGCACTTTATTTGATTGAATTCTGTCTCCAGAAATAAAATGAGTCAAAAACACTAGAACTCGGATTTTCTTTACACCGTTTTTTTTTTTCCCAGCTAGGAAAATCATACATACATACAAGACATTTAAGTCGCCACCAAAAAACCTACATAAAAAGAATCCAGTGCCTTACAGAAGTAAACAATTTTTTAAAAAAATGAAAAAAAACACAAAAAAAGTGCTCTGACGTTTTATGTTAAAATATAATTTGGCGGGTTTTTTTTTTTCTTTAAATCTTTTTGACACTTCAAGCATGAGAAGGAAGGATGCGAAGTACGCAGAACCTTTGAAAAATACTCAGCGTTAAAACACATTTTCAGTAAATATTTGTTTTTAATCTCTCGTCTATTTACAGATGGTAAGAAAGGGCATTAGCAAGAGTAGAGAATGACTTGAGAGGCCAGGATAATCTTGTCTTTTTAGTCTGATCCTAACCAAGGAGAAAAAAAAAACTTTTTAAAGAAACTGGTTGCGTTACTTAATCTACTTCAAATTCATACCTCTAAGGCCCTTCATCAAAATTCCATGCATGCTTTTTAAGCATAGATGAAACTTTTCAATATATAGGGATCAAGGGACAATATTCTGAATCAGGAAGATTTTGAAAACATTTCTCTTAAATTTATTATGCAATATTCTCAGCTACTCTTTGGCACAAGTGCAGGGAGAAAATAAGATACTCTTTGCTTCGGTATTTCGTAACACAAAAGCTTGTTTATTCCGTCCTTCGTAAGGACTCCCGAGATCATAGCTAAGCAAACAAAATAAAGTTGGATCTAACCCGAGTTTCCTGGGACTAAATATTTATAATGATTTCCCCTCTACCCTTCATTACCCCTGATTACCCTTATTACCCATGATTACCATTTTTAATGATAATTATTCGTATGAGCTCAATCACATGAATCGTGGTTAATGCATAGAGTTTCACCTCACAGCATTTTACATAGACGTCGCATATAATTATTATACAGGGTTTGTTCTGATGAAGATGAATGCCATCCTTCAGGTCGCTGTGGCTTCGATGCTAACGCATGTGTTGCGTAGTCGCGACAAATATGTACGAAAGTTTCTGGGGTGAAATTTTTTTTTAAAAAAATCAAAATAAGCCTTCCAAATCAAAACACATATTGGGATTCAAAACTACAGGTTTTGGCACCATGATTTCCTAAGTATTTTTCCCCCAGCTATTTTTTTTTTTTGTGGGGGGGAGAAGGTGGCTAAGGGTTGAGAAGCAAAATCCCCTGCAACCAAAAAATAGAATTAAAATTTAAGGGAAGGTAACAATTCTCTTTATTTCTCTACTGTTGCATGAAAAATAAGCATTTTAAAGAAAACAAGTTTATTCCAGGGTTGAAAAAAAATGGATAATTTTCCCTTCCTCTATGTTAGGGGTCTTCGAACTTGACAGCTTTAAGACTTGTTGGACTTCAACTCCCAGAATTCCTCCTCCAATCATGTTAGCTCAGGAATTCTGGGAGTTGAAGTCCACAAGTCTTAAACTTGCCAAGTTTGAAGACCCTTGCTCTCTGTTTTAAACAACTTCTTTTTTCCCCCAAATTAAACCCATGTCATCTCAAAGTTTGCAGATATGCTTAGCTGGACATTTGATAACCAACCTGGCAGTGATCTCCCTAATTTCATGATGGCACAGCTTGTGTTGTTTTTATTTTTTTCAGTCTTAGCACCTAGATAAAAAAGGAGATTGAACCCCTGCATCAATAGCAACCTTGGTTTGTGGAAAACAAACTACAGTTGGGTTTATCTATCTATCTGCGTGGATGTTCCAGATCTGATAAACATGAAGCCTACAAGAAGCATTTTTTAAATTTTATTTTTTGGGAAAATAGCCCTAACCCTTTTCTAAGGACGCCAGATTTGGGAAAGGAGAACAAAAATCGGGAATTTTTAATTAAAGCAGGATGTTTATTTTGGAGAAGCCCAGGTGCCAAAGATCTCTTGCCTTCCTGGGCTACAGAGAAAGAAGAATTTCAGGTTATTTTCATGATGTTACTTTTATTTTATTTTGCTTTGGGCTTTCTCAAACTTTCCCTGCGGGGTAGGAAACCTGGAAGGGTAGTCTGCCTTCTGCTCCGGGGAAATTGAGGTGTGGGTTTAGCCTGGTCCACCAGGATAACAATTTTGGAGAAAAAAAATGCTTAATTTCCATGCTTGTACCCAGGCAGGTACGCAAGTACACTGCAGGTTGAGAGCTGCTTCGACTGTGCCTTTTCCCTCCCCAATCTCTGATCCCCACAGGTAGACTGTCCCCAATAGTGGAGGCTCAATTTAGTTCCCTGGGCTTGTGGTCACTCAATCCTCAGCAAATCCAATCTGGTCATTCCTAGCTGGCTGAGGTTTGTAGCAGTCAAAGTTTCACTTTCCTTCCACCATGATATTGTAATGGCAAGGAGGATGCAGAAAGAGTTATAATGGTGCAGTTATATCCACCAATGGACATTGATCGTCCGCTCGTATTAAACTGCCTGGAGGGTGTTTCCAATGTCCACTTCAGCTTCCAACTCTCCACTTCCTTGCTTACAACCTTCTCCATCCCCAAAAACGTCAGGAAAATTCAAGTTTTCTCGGCTATGCTTTAATGTAGGCAGGGAATCCTGCAAAATTCCTTGAAAATCAGTTCCAGCCCATCGGTTTCACCTCTTTGGATGGAGAAATGAGATTTCACCATCCTCCACCTTGGAAAGATTGCTGTGTCTTTCCAATCGGGCTGCAGGCACAGCTAACTTGAAGCTGCAATCTGGGGCTACCCCAGCCCCCTTTCCAAAGTGCAGCGCCTCCTGAGAAGAGGCGAGTTCGAAATTGGCAGTCTCTCGAACTTGGCACAGCAATAACCTTCGCCAGTCTGCTACAAGCTCCAGGGTTTGTTTGTTTTTGTTTTTAGAAGGATTTTAAGTCTTCCAGGACGCTGATCAAGCCACAACTTCGCCGTGATGGCATAGCCCCCAAAACAGAGTTAAAAACTGGGGTGGAACTTGAGAGCAGATGAGAGCCGAGAAGGGCAGGAATCACAGTGAAATTTGGCTGGCATGGATGACGGAACCCGAGGGCTGGAAGGGGACCCTGAAGGTCCTCCAGTCCAGCCCCCTGGTCCAACGTAGGAGCCCACAAGCAGGATGGGGTCGGGAAAAGCTGAAATAAATAAATGTGGCGATGGCCATGCGAGAGAAAAGGGATGGGGGAGGTGGATTTAGAGAGGCGCCATGCAAAATAATTTAATAAATTAAAAGAACAAGAAGGAGATGTAAACAGGGGCTTAAAAATAACCCAGAGAGGACAGAAGAGTGAACAAACAGGCTGAAAGGAGAAAGAAATCAAGATTGGCGTGAAAGATATTGGGTGACTAAAGGAATATTAGTGAAATAAAAGCCATGCAAGTGAGCAAACAGATCCCTGGGAATGTCGGCCAGGCCAGTGGCATCCTGCGATTGGCAAACCAGCTTAGCCAGCCCAGCAGAGCTTCCCAGTTGGCAAGGCAAGGCAGATAGGTTCAAGGTCATGGGGGCAGCCAGGTTTTCTTGGGCCATGGCTCCCAAAACTCATCGGCCAACATCTGGGCTGGCTTGAGAATTCTGGGAGTTGAAGTGCATCTGCTCTTAAAGCCACCAAGGTGGAAAAAACCTGCAGATCAGATCATTCCTTGGTTGACCCCGGGGGAGGAGGGAAAATATCCCTAATTCTTAGTAAGAGGATGAATGGGATCTGTTATCCATAGGCACTTCCTAAAATGGAAATCTGAATTCCTTCCTGCAGGAGAACTGCAGACCAAGTCATGGCTTGTTGTTGTTTTTTTAGCGGAGGCGAGACTTGGAACTGAAGTCCTGGTGAACACCACGGGTACCCAAAGAGCCCTTGGATTCGGCCATCTCAGCAGCTTCAAACCAGGACCTCTGAACCTCTTTCTGCAAGTTTTCAGGCTCTATGAAACTGCTTGAACCCGGGACCAAAACAGGGCGTTTCTGAACATCCTTGGTCTAGGCAAGGGCACCCCTTGGGCTCACCGTGAATTGCCAAACTCTGCAGCTTCGTCCCGCTAAGACTGGATTTCAATAAGCCTTGGTCGAGACCATGGTTATGGAGACACTTTGCACTAAACCATGGCTGGGAGACTTCTCCACTAACCCTGGACCAAGCCAGACCATTAGTTCTTAGCATGATGCAAATCCGCCTTGAAGAGCAAGGCGTGGCTTGGCAGTAACGCCCGTCCAATTAGGAGTGATTTGGGGTGATCTCAAGGCCACCAAGGAGCCACCCTTGGCCAAAAGAGGTATCTTCTATCACTCTACGTGAATCTCTGCTCTAGAAGCCTGTTCTCCTTCCAATGAACCTCCTCTGGGTGTGATGGATAGATGGAATGAGTGAAAGGAGAAATAGGGTCCTTCCATCACACCGTGGTGCGAGTCACACCAAACACAACCACTCACCCAACTAAAAGGGGACGTCCTTTGCATTCTTCCCTGGGGAAAGCCAGACCAGAAGCACCTTGCCCAACCTCTTCAGGAAAGTCTTCTCCACCCTAGGGTCTTCAAGAAGGGTTGGCCAGCCTAGCCAATGTGGGATGGAAGTCATCTTCTCAACGCAGCTAAGAGGTCCTATGGACTCCCGATAGGAAACGTTTCCTATCTCCTGCTCTAAGCACCATGGGAAATCTTTTCAGCTCCTCCATTTCCTCCTCACGCAACCAGGGTGCAAAGCCAGCCCCTCTTAGCCAAAGACCAATAGATCTGCTAGATTAAAACAAACATTGTTTGAGCCTTAAGGCCCATGAATCAACTGTGGATCGAACTTACAATGTCAGACTTCATGACAAATCCTAAATTCTACCTAGCGGTGAGACCCTCCATCCAACGCCTTGGCTTCGAAGACCCCAGCTAGGGAAGGCTTCCCTGTTTCTCATCTTCTGTGTGGGAGAAATGAAGTCCTATTTGCGAAATCCTTTGAGGGACGAGGAGGAAAGGGGCGAGGGAAGGGCAACGGTTGATCAAGGCCCGATTCCATCCCATCCCTGGAGGAAGGAGAGAGGCGATCCCCACAGTTTGGATCTGGTAAGCAGCGGTGGAAACCCAGCCAATTGGTGGATTCATTGGTGCCACAGCTCAAAGGCAGGTGAACGTGAGAGGCAATGAAGGATGAGCTTGAAGGACAGTTTCAGGCGGGTGCTTTAATTCTCCTTCCTCGAGGCCTGAGTTCTCCCTTTCATCCCAAGATCGCCAAACGGCCAGAAGTGGTTTCAAAAACCAGGACACTGTTTCAAAATAATCATAAAATCCGATCGTCCGTTTCTTTCTCCTTGGGTGCCCAGCTTGTCCCGAGGCTCTTGTGACAGCAAGTGACATTTCTGTTTCTTTTTTCTTTAGGAATCTATAAAATAAAATAAAATGCAAACGATAAAGAGTAGCAGGGAAAGAAGAAATGGACAGGCAGTCCTTGACTTACAAGAGATCATTTAGTGTCCATTCAAAGTTGTTAGCGGCGCCGGAAGAGGGGGAGTTTTTGACCATTTTTCACGCTTACGACTGTGGCAGAATGGCCACATGATCAAAATTCGGACCCTTGGCTCGTCTTTACGACGGTCGCAGTGTCCCAAGGGAGGGGGGCTCACATGATCCTCTTTTTGCGTCCTTCTGACAAGCAAAGCCAACAGAGAAGGCAGGTTCACTTAACAACCGTGTGACTGATTTAACCGCTGCAGGGATTCACTTAACGACGGTGGCGAGGAATGTCCTAAAATGGGGCAAAACTCACTCAACAACAGCTTAGCAACAGATGTTTTTGGACTCGACTGTGGTCATGAATTGAGGACTACACGTATAAGCCACGTTACCTTTGGCGTTCTTCTCCAAAAAGACCTCGACGTAAGAAGTGGGGACGTAGCCTTCCTCATCCTCGTTCCTCCGGATGCGAGTCCACCCGTCTCCTTTGTCTTCCTCTATGACATACAAGGTTTCTCCTTCCGTCACAGAAATGGTTCCTTCATTCTGTCCTGGAAGGGATAGGTTGAGGTGGGTTAGTACAGGTAATCCAAAAGAAAGAAAGAAAAAACACTCTGCCCCAGGGCTAGTCCTGCCTGTTAAGAGAGCAGAAAATTACAGGCCATAGTACTTAAGTCTTACATACCGCTTCACAGTGCTTTACAGCCCTCTCTAAGTGGTTTACAGAGTCAACCTGAGTCCTCGTTTTACCGAAACCCCGAGAACATTCTCCCAATCTGTTTCTATATAGAGGGAGCAAACGCCACCCTCTTCTAGCACTGATGACGTTCCCTAGCTTGGGTCATGAAACGTCTGCAAGGAAACCACCCAGCTCAGGGAGCACCAAGGACCCCACAGTTCTCCTCCTCCTTCTCCTCCTCCTCCTCTCCCTGCAAACCTCACTCCCTTCTAGCACTGATGACGTTCCCTAGTTGGTTCATGAAATGTCTGCAAGGAAACCACCCAGCTTAGAGAGCCCACAGTTCAACCTTGGAACTACAAATATTCATTATTATTATTATTATTGTTGTTGTTGTTATCAGAGGCCCCTTGGCCCTCCCACAGCTGCAACCAAGAGGAAGACATCCAGATGTTGAAGGTAGAAACCCCCATCTCCGCCCCTGTACATTTTTGCAAAGCCAGCCCAGGGCGTGCTGGAATCTTTCACCAGAAGCTTCTGGGTCCTGTTTGGAGAACTCCACCCCCACACACACACATTTACCTTCAAAGGTGTAGAGAGCCTTGCAGGTACCAATGGTGGGTAGGGGCTCCTCATCGTCAAATTCATCGTCGAATTCGGTCGTCGGCGTTTTCATCTCACTCTCCTGGCTGGGTTCCTCTGTGTAACCGCCATCGGGACTGCTCAAGACAGGAAAAGGAAAAGAGAAGGCAACCACTATAGCAACCTTTCAGGTCGGCTGGAGAGAAGAAGGGGAGGAGACGCTGCCCCCCTCGCCCTGCCCTTCCACCTGGGTCTCCGCCGGGAAATTCTGCCCTCAGGGGCCTTGAAAAATAGGCGGCTTCCCTATTGGGAAAACACTTGAGTCAGAATAACAGAGTTGGCAGGGACCTTGGAGGTCCTCTAGTCCAACCCCTGCTCAAGCAAGACACCCAATGCCATTTTAGACAAATGGCCACCCAGTCTCTTCTTGAAAACCTCCAGCGATGGCGCACCCACAATTTCTTGCAGGCAAGTCCTTCTATGGATTCATTGTTCTCGCTGCCAAGAAATTTCTCCTTAGTTCTAGGTTGGATCTCTCTTTCGTGATCTTCCATCCATTGCTTCTTGTCCTGCCCTCTGGTGCTTTGGAAAATAGGTCAGCTTCCTCTTCTCTGTGACAGCCCCACAAATATTAGAAAACTGCTATTGTGTCACCCCTTAAACTGGACATACCCAATTCTTTCAACCGTCCTTCGTATGTTTGTTCCTCCAGTCCCCTAATCCTCTTTCTAGAATCTCAGTCAGAGTTTTGTTCGGTATAGCATCAACCGTGCAAACTCTCAAGTTTTCTCTTTCTGCTACGCACTCAAAATGGACAGGAATTAGCGTGTGTGTGTGAGTCTGTATAATGTTTATATGTGTGTTATATATGTGTATGGATAGATATATACTTTCTTTTCAGAGCAGGCAACAGAACTTTTAATGTGTGCCGGGGTGCTCACAGTAAAAAATGATCATAAAGGCCATCATCTCAATCTATTCTTAATCCTTTAAACCTTTGCAACATAACCTGGTCCCTTTTGATCTCGGCACCCATGTAGGGTGAGAGTCAGCCTGCATTGGTTCCCCCAGAAATCTCAGAGGAAATTAAACCGGAGATTGGATCCAGATTCAAATCGGCTTTCAGGCATGGGAACTCTCTAGGAACCTCTGGGCCAGTCACTCTCCGCTCAGCCTACCTCTCAGGGTTGTTGTTCCTGTAGAGGTAGAACTGGAGGAGAGAAAGGTGCATCAGAAATCATGGGTCAAAGCGAGGTGAGGGCTGCACCGGCATTGAGGTTGCAAGATTGGCATCTGAGAGCGTCCTGGCACCAGAACTTTGCCCAACAGGGATTCTCCAGCACAGTACAGGTACTGTACCTCTCTCGGTCCTGGACACAGTTTGTGACGGTCAAGGTGTTACTCTGGGGCTCGTACGCTCCACTCTGGCGGCGCATCACCTCTGTTCGGACAGGTAACCGACCTTCCACCTCCGCTAACCAGCCCTGAAGCAGAGAAGGAGGGAAAATGAAGGACTTGAATGGTCTGTGGGGATGGCCTTGGGAGACCGGAGGAAGAATTGCAGACCAGATAAAAGGAGCTCAGCCCAGAGATGGGAAAGGGGCGGTGAGAAGCAACTTGGAAGTTTTCCAGAGTGTTAAGAGGAAAGGAAAGGAGAGATGCTTTCAGTCTTGAAAGATTCTGTGGATGTGATCTGACAATACAGAGAGAGTTGGGTTTCTTTTCTGGACTAACTTGCACAGTAAATGGGGGATACTTCAGCATCTTGGAAAAACCATCTGGATTTGACCAAGCAGTGTCCCCATATGATGCCCAGCTCAATAGGCTGAGACTACAGTTCCCAGAATCCATAGTACGCTGTACTGGCTATGGATTTGGGAATTTGCCACCCTAGCACATCTGGGCGGCACCTGCTCAGAAAGTCTTCTCTAAACTCAGGACTTTTCAATTTCAGCAATTTTAAGAGGTTAAGGACTTTCTGTTCCCGGAATTCTACACTGACTCATTTTCAAGCCTACTGGATGGGGGATTCTGGGAGTTGAAGTCCACCCATCTTAAAGCAGCCTGCCTGGGGGATTCTGGGAATCGAAGTCTACCCGTCTTAAAGTTGCTGAGCAGAGAAACACTTAGCTAATGCTTTGTTAACTCCCTACCTCAAATTTTTGTACTTCCAGCCTCAGCTTCTCCAAGTTTTGACCGAGTTCAGCTAACTTAAGGTCCACGCTGGCTGCATCCCCCATTTGAGGGTTCTTGATGTAGACATCTTTCATTTTCGTTAAGGCCTCTCTGCGAAGGAAGAGGGAAGAACCATCATCAACCAGGAGCTTAGAACCGTTCTCAGCATCTTTTCAGACCTTGGAGTAGGTGAGCAGCGACTGTATTAGTCCATTTAGAGCCTGTATATCCCCATGACCAGAAACTGTTCTTTTATTTCTAACAATTATCTTATGAACCGCAGAAAGGTTTCTTCACCAATAATGGGAGGATGCTGGACGATCAAAATTTTTACCCGTTTTTGAAACCGGTGTTTGCATTTAATCTGCAAAAATGGGAGCTGGGAAAAGCACTCAGCATTTGTACTTTGGCTACAGAATAACTGAGCTGGAAGGGACCTTGGAGGTCTTCTAGTCCAACCCCTTACTCAAGCAGGAGTCCCTATATTTATTCCAAATAAAGGGCTGTCCAACCTCATCTTGACAACCTCCAAGAATAGAGCTCTTACAACTTCTGGAGGCCAGTCGTTCCACTGATTAATTGTTTTCACTGTTTCAAAGTTTTCACACCAAAAACTTCCTACTTAATTCCAGGTTGCTTCTCTCCTTGATAAGTTTCCATCCATTGCTTCTTTTCCTGCCTCTCAGGTGCTTTGGAGAATAGCTTGACTCCCTCTTCTTTGGGGCAGCCCCTCAACTATTGGAAGATGCTATCCCGTCTTTCTTTTCACTAGACCAGACATACCCAATTCCTGCAACCGGTCTTCGTACGTTTTAGCTTCCAGTCCCCTAATCCTCTCTGTGGCTCTTTTCTGCCCTCTTTCTATAACCTCAACATCTATTTTTTTTTTGCTATCGTTTGATCTACCTCTGATCCAGCTCTTTCTGAATATCCTTGTTGATTTCATCCACTTTCTGCTGCAGTTTCTTTCTCCGTTGCTCCGGGGGAAGATTGCTATAATCTTCTGGTCCTCCGCCCTGATTGTTGCAGGAAGATGAAAAAAAAAAAAAAGGAGGAAAAGGGGAAAAGTGAAAACTCTCGATCGTGATGAATTCCCATTAGACTCGAGAATTTTATTTATCTGCTTGTACGGCAATATTCTGACCCAATTAGCTACCAAAAAGTGCTATCTTGGCTAACTTAAACGCAGGGAGTTCCCGTGCCCTCTTGTAAGATACAAACATCTCTCTAAAAAAATTAATAAATAAGGGCGGGGCGGGGGCGGAACCTGGAAGCATCTTTCAATGAATAGCTAATTTTACTAAAAGGCTTAAACCCGCAGCTCCCTTCGTCGGATGCACAGAATGACTAGGTTAATCCAAGGTTTAAATTAGGTGGAGGTTGGGTGAGAAACGGAAAAAGGAAAATTGGTTTGTAATCGACGAAGGGAGCTGCCTCCGACAAAAGCTTCATTTAATTTGATTTACGCAACCAACTTCGTAAGTTGTTGGAAAAAAATGCTACCAAACTTCTGTTTTTTTCTTTTTTCCCCTAACTTGAACTAACGCTTAGGGCACTTCGCGTGGGGAAGAATCTATGAATGGCCGCTTCAAACAGTCACTAAACGGGTCGTAATTCAGAGGACTACCTCCACAGTAGGTGAAGGCGTGGTTGAAAAGAGGTAGAAGTGGAATCGCCAATTTACACAACCATCAGGGTCAGATTAAGCAGGAATTGAGCTATTTTCTGGAAGGGAGAGAGTTCGTCAGGAGGTGGATTAAAACACGGACTGGGGATAAGATGGGAGTTTTGTAAACCTCAGTGGAAATGTGGTTTTGGATTTCCGGGTAGAAGATCTGCTTTATTTTACTTTTCACCTACTTTTCCTGCATGTTTCATTCCAACCCGAAAAGAAAACCAGCCTGTTCATTTAATATTTCTTTTTTTTTTTTAATCATCCCTCCGATGAAAGGAAGAGTGTTCCCCCCCGTTCTGCCGTATTGCTTTGAATTTTCTCGTGCGGAATTGAAGCCCTTCTGGCTAGGAAGGCTTTATGCAGGGTCTCTGGAGGATTGTTGTGGTTGTTCAACCCAGCTCACAAAATGCAAGGGAAGCATCATTTGAAGAGCTGAAGTGGATTGGCTCCAACTTATCTGCAGATGCTTATCCCGTTGATAAGCCCGTGGAATCAACTGTCTTGAGTTTGACTGGATGGATCTATCAACCTCCTCAACTGCCTCCAAATACTCCACGTAGGTTTCTCAATCCAACCACCTCCAACCCTGACCAAAATTGCAGGGCATTAAATACCCTATTGAAATACCTAGCTGGTAAGTTACAGTTAGTCCTTTGGCAACCATTACAGTTTTACACTTACGATCTTCGCAGGCTCCTCACCTTCCTGTGATCAAAATTGAGGTGCTTGACTCACCCTTAACAACGGTTGCGGTGCCTTTGGGAGGTCACGCAATAACTTTTTGCAAACTTCTGATGAGTAGAGTCAATGGGGAAGCCAGATTCATTTAACACAGGGGGTCCCCAAACTTGGCCACTTTAAGACTTGTGGATTTCCACTCCCAGAATTGACGTCTACAAGTCTTAAAGTGCCCGTGTTTGGGGACCCCCTGATTTAACAACGGTGTCACTAAACAGCTGCAGTGACCCACTTAACAAGGGTGTCAAGAAAGGTCATAAGATGGGGCAAAACTCCCTCAGCAACTGTCTCGCTTAGCGACGGAAACATTGGGGCTCCGTTGTGATTGTAAATTGAGCACCAAACCTAACCCACCAACGTGTTCACCGTGAAGCTATCTGAGTTAGCCCTTCTCTTTTGAGCTGGAACGTACAAGGTGAGCCTCCAACGAACAATCCCTTTGTTGCCAGCCCCGTTTTTTGGAATGAAATGGAGTTATTCTTTTAAAATGGTTTGGTTGAAAGTTGCTGGGAAGGGATTAAAAAGCGTTAGTTTGAGCAACTTTTGCGCGAAAGGCTGAAAAACGTAGTTGGCTAGCAAACCACGACAAGTGGATGCCCAAGATGGCGACCGCATCTGCTGGTCCCAGTTATTGTGATTAACGTTGAACTCAGTGAAGGACAGAGAAGGCTATGCAAAGATTTATATCAAGGATGATCAATGTATATATTTATTAAGAAAATTCTCTTAACCCAGACTTTCCATCCCGCAGTGAAGAACCTCTCCAAGGCTGCTATCCTGTCCCACTGCATATACACTGTATAATGCTCAGCTTAGTTACAATGGTGCTGAAAATATAACCAATCCTCACACTTATGACAGTACACAGAACCCCTGAAGCCATGGGAGCAAAATTTGGGCTCTTGGGCAACAGGTATGTATTTATGATAGGTGCAGAGTCCAGGTCATTTGAGTGACAGTGATATGATACTATGAAAGCCTCACCCTGCGAATTCTTCTTAAAGGCAATTTTACTCAATAAGAGTCAAATTTACAAATTTGAAGGGGAAAAAAAGTGTGATTTTTTTAAAAAAGGTCATATTTTATCTGCTCATTTAACTTGCCGAAGACTTCTAGATATAGGTGGCTTAAAGATTTCTACAAAACTGCGTGATGAACCTGCTTGTGAGGAATTAAAATAGAATGGTTGTAAAATTCAGAATGATTCACTTAATGACCACCTTGCTTAGCAACGGAAGTTCTAGTTGTAAATCGAGGACTATCTTTACCAGCCATGGACAATGCAGAAGTTTTGCGCTGCCTTGCCGGCCAGCCCCAACAGCCTGATATTCCATTACACGGGTATCAAATATTGCGTTTTTTTTCTGGACAGCTGGCCGCTTCAGCTAGGAGGAAAACCTTTTAGCAGTGAAAGTGATACCACATATTTTATTTTGGGGGGAAAAAAATTAGCAGATGGATGTTTTCAGTACCTTGCCAATTTAGGATAATGACTGATTCCTTTGTAATTTGTAATTAGGATAGCAAACCTTTAACTAATACAATATTCTTGGAATTTGCAAAGAACCCTGTGCAACTTCAGAAACTTGCTATCCTAACTCTCCTTTAATTTGGGAGCATAGGTAAAAAAAATTGGCCAGACTTTTCTCTGTTGTTTATTGAGTTCAACACTTTGTTTTCTTCATTCTCTCCACCTATAGATGGAGGAAAGGGTATTTTTAACCCAAATTAAATTATTTTAAATCTGTTTCAAGGCCATCTGTCAGTTCAGAATGACAAGCCTATTATTTACGTTTTTACAGCCTGCATCACGTGGCTTTCTAAAAGCCATCTAATTCAACTGAAACACTACAAGTTAATTCTTAGTAGTTCATTAGCAGCATCAAAATGGGATCACCTCCATTAAATTCCAGACCTGCATATTCAAAGTTATCTGATAAAGGCCAAAAGAAAAGAAAAAATAAATAAACACTCACAAACACACGCGAAAACACACACACACCCAAAGACAACAGGAAAAAAAATAGTCATTTTTCAACATGGCTGTTTGGATAAGCTACATAAGTCACACACATATAAAATTGTGATTTTTAAAATATATGTATAGAAATACATGCTGGGATGGTGCTTACCAGCTTCAGGGAAAGCTTCGCATTAAAACGGAGAAGGACGGAGAAAGGGAAAAAAAAGAGAGAGAGAAAGAAAAGAACGTATCAGAAAAAGAAGGCTAAGCTTGAAATGGCGTCTAATAAAATGATGCGAATGAACCGGACACACACACAAAGTCTGCTCAGCTTGTGCAAATGGACACTGCTTTCCACACAACTTTGCAAAGGTTCACAAGATCGTAAAGGGGCAAAAAAAAATACTGCTTTGGTCTCCCCATTGCCCGAAGATACAAATTCAGGGTTGTTGTTTTTTAAAAAATATCCTTCCTCTTCCATGCTAACTGACTTCTTCTGCAAAAAAAATAAAAGGTGACTTAAGAACTGATGAATAATGCAAAGTCAACTCCTTTTTAGACCTCTTTACTTTTTTAAAAGTTTGCCAACTTTTTAAATGTAATCATTAGGATTGTGTTGGTTGCTTCCAAGTATGATTTGTAACCATTTTGATGTTTTTATGGCTTTAATTATTGGGGTCTGGTTTGCTGGCCAGAGTGATCTGGATTGAGATGGGCAGCTATAGAAATTGAATAAATAAAATAAGAAAGAAGAGGGAGGGAGGGAAGGAAGGAAGGAATGGACAAAGAGGGAGGGAGGGAAAGAAGAAGGGAGGGAGAGAGGAAGAAAGGAAGGAGACAAAGGGAAAGGAGGAAGGGAAGGAAGGGGAAAGGGAAAGGGAAAGGATGGAGGGAGGGAGAGGAAAAAAGGAATTGAGAGAAGGAGGGAGGGTAAGAAGGGAAGGGGGAAAAAGATACATAGAAAGAAAAAGAAAAGAAAAAGAAAGAAAGAAAGAAAGAAAGAAAGATAGATAGATAGATAGATAGATAGATAGATAGATAGATAGATAGATAGATAGATAGATAGATGGGGTGAAAGTGGCAGTGAGAACTGTTTAATTGCCTTTCTTTCTGTCCAGAAGCTTGAAAAAAAAGTATTTAGCTTCTAGGCAGAAAGGAAGGAAATTAAACTTCTCAATATCTCTTATTCCTTCCAATTTCCTTTACAATGCTATTCTGCACATTTCCAGTTTGAGCATTGGGGCGTTCAAAACTGGAGTTTGGTGCACAGTGGGAAAAAAAAAGGAAAAGAAAATTTGAGGGGGAGACCTCAAAAGAATTTAAGTTCTTCTAACCCACCTCAAACTACAACAAAGCTGTCCTTTAAACAAATAAACAAAAAACCTATTCTCCCAAATTGTAAACAAGAACGTAAATAAGAATTTGTATTAATTGAGAGCCAAAATACCTCAATAGAATGTACAGATATAAACTAAAAGTTTAGTCTTAGATGAAACAAAAATAAATGGCTTGTTATTACATTAAAAAAATTAAAATTCCACCTTAATGATGTGTTACCAAAGACTTTGCTTTAACAGCCACTGTTCAAAACAGTGCAATTTTAGGGTTTTTAATCTGCCAGTAAAAACCTTTTAACAGACTCAGAAATATGGCTTCCTGTCTCGGATTTTAAAACAGGTCAAATAATATCCTGCTGAAATGTCTAAAAATAAATGCTGGGAGTAAACCAAACTCTAAAAATAAACAAACCTTTTCTCTGCATATAATGAGCTAGCACATCAGCGTATTTTAATTTATCCAAGTTTATCAGAATGGTAAATAAATAATAATAATAATTAAAAAAACAGACCAAGCTGGAAACCTATACATCTACCTGAGTCTCTTCTGGATGTTATCTTGTTGTTCTGGACTTAAAAACGGCTTTAACCCCCTTTTCCTTAGGGAACAATTCTTACATATTTCCACCCAGATAATTTCTCTATCTTTCTACACTCCACCAGAACTCCAATTTTATATGCAGCTTTTCCTCAAATTTCACTTCCCCGCGAATTGGTCAAGAAGATAAAAAGCGTTGAGAACTGGTTTCGTTAAGGGTGAGGTGCTGGACTAGGAACTGGGAATTGTAGTCTCCTCTTAAGATCTGGAGGAAGATCTACCTCCTAGGGGTGTGAGAGCAAAACAGGAGGGTGCGTTATGTTTGCTGGATTGAATTGTGCCAATTTAAGGGGCCACGTAAATTTAAGTAACGCAAGTCAGCCACGTAGGACCAATGAGTTCTAGTCCTGTCTTAGGCATGGAAGCCGGCTGGATGACTTTGGGCCAATCACCAGGAGGTGATAAGTTCTAGATCCAGATTAGTCATGAAAGCCAACTGGGTGACTTTGGCCCAATCACCAGGAGACGGTGAGTTCGAATCCCGCCTTAGGCATGAAAGCCGACTGAGTGACTTTGGTCCAGTTCCTCTCTCTCAGCCCAGCCTATCTCACAGGGTCGTTGTTGTGGAAGAAAGAGGAGGAAGGAGGAGGCTTAGATATGTTTGCTATCTTGAGTTGTTGGTAAACTAATAATAAAGGCGGGACATAAATAATAAATTAAACCACCTCAGGCGTGGATCCATTCCCCTAGTGTTTCCAACCCCAAGTGGCAACCTGCAACGTAAGCTTATCAGCTTTTTCCCCCTCGCACTTACCTGAAACCCACCCCAAGATGGTTGAACCCCTCTGCAAAACGCTGCAGCATTTTGCATTAAAAGAAAAAAGGAATAAACGCAATCAACGTCTTGCAGAAGATCGAAGGGTGAACCTCTCGGTCCTTCTCACTCAACCCCGGCCTGCAAAATCCGGGAATCTCCTTTGCTGTCCCCCCCCGCCCCCAACACCACTATCCTTCCCCCCCCCCCTCATGGCTGTGAACGTCTACAAAGACACAAGGCTGCTACACATCTCCAATGGCTACATGCAGGCTATTCAAAACTACGAGGGATGGTTTGCCAGAGGTAAAACCACATCCCTCCGAGAAGCATGCGCTATGCGTCAAAGCTGGTTACTCTCTAGACAGGGAGGGGGGAAAAAATACAACGCCCAAGCTACGGATTTGCCATCCAACAAGACCACTGTTTTAACGGTCACGCCATAGATGCTACGGGCCAGACCACACATATATACAGCATATCTACAGCTTACAAAATGAGGCGGGGCGAGGGGGAGAGAGAGAGACAGAGGGGAGGAGGAAATGAGAACAAAAGGTATTGTTTTGCAAGATTTTTCCCTCCCTCCCAATTTTTCGCATTATTATTATTATTATTTTACATCTAGGGTGGAGGGTTTTAAACTGTCAACATGACTGTCAAAAGGTTCTGAAAAACTTTCTTAAAACTTTGCACCGGGGTGATGAATAAAGAAAGTGGACCTCCAGATTCTTACATGGCTGAAGGTATATATATATATATATATATATATATATATAAATTATATATAAATTTTATATATATATATATATATATATATATATATATATATATATATATATATATATATATATATATATATATATATTATAAAAAATGAAACAGTTTGCTGTTACAACAATGGCTCATGTGTATTAAGCATACAAAACTGAAATGTTGAGGCTGCGTTTTATTATTTTTATTTTATGGCGCTGAAAAGAAGTTGGAAGTTAATCTTTTTTCATAACAGAGTAACAGAGTTGGAAGGGACCCCAGAGGACTTCTAGTCCAGCCTTCTCCTCAGGCAGGAAACCCTACACCTTTTCAGACAAAGGGTTGTCCAATCTCTTCTTTAAAACCTCCAGTGTCACTTCCTTTCTTTTCCCACACTTCTCTTTCTCCCTTTTTCCCTTCCTTCTTTTCCCCATTATCTTTCATTTCATTTGTGCTTTATTTACATTATGAGAATTTGAATGCAAATTATATTAAAAATGAACTGGTTTGATTAATGTAAAAAAAAAAAATTAAAATTTTTGTTCCAGGGATTGGATAGTGGTTCTTTTTTAGGGGAATTCTTTTAACTTCCTGGGTTTTTCATAGCCCTGCAAAATAAATAAATAAATGAAATGAAATGAAACTTGTTTCAGCCCTTATTAGCTATATGCTGCCTTAATTCTTCGGTTACGAGCAAACCTGAGCACCGTATTGAGGCTCAGTGGCATCTGGGATTTAACCAGATTCTGGTTTTCCACACCTTAACCTTGGTTTCTTTTGATGATGCTGTATTTTGGGGTGGCTTAAATTGGCTTTAACCCAACCAGGTTAGCATGTTTGGGATTTAATGTCCTGGTTGATGCACGCCGTGAATTTCACATCTGAATTATACGGCTTGTGCTGACCAGATAATTTAGCCTGGTGGGAAAACTAACGATCGCAAAATTGGCTCCATATGTAGTTCCCAAATAAATGAGCTAATCCCCCAGTTTGTAGATTTCACTGAGAAATTGCAGTGGGGGGAAAAGGGGGGTATAAGATAATATCAAAACCCTTCAGATCCGTTCTTTAAGAAAGAAAAAAAATCATGCCTTTGTCAACTTTGACCCCTTGAAGACATGTGGACTTCAACTCCCAGAATTCTCCCACTCTCTGGGGAATGCTGGGAGTTGAAGTCCACACGTCCTTCCAGCAGCCGAGGTTGAAGGTCTCTGTAACCATAAGCAATGAAGTCAAAAATAAAATTCAGGGTTGTTGTTTTTTCCCCAACTGACGGCCGTTTGCGATGGATCCGGGGAAGAAGGGGCACGGGGGCCAAGCTCTGATTTCCCACAAGCCCCCTTTCTCGAACACGAAGCAGGGCAATCCCCCTCCAGGGCTCATGTTGTCAGGATGCAGCGGAGGGAACCGATGGGGGGGGGAAAGCCGCAAGCAAAACGATGAACAGAGCATGGAGAAGCCGGTGGATCTCGGTGTTACCGGCACGTGGCAAACCATGACTCTCATTTGCAGCGGGCAAGAGGGCGGATTCTAAATGGTTAGGCCAAGACTGAAGAGCCTCGCAAGGCACAAATATTTATTTATTTACTGCCTGCATTGGAGCGGGGAGGCTCGGCGGTAAATCGAGCATCGGACGGGAGCATCTCCCCTCTTCAAAGATAATTTTTTTGGGGGCAGAGCAATTTTGCCAAACTTGGCGCCGAGTTCATGAGCCAGAGCTTGCTGCCCACTGCAGTGTAACTCCCTCGTCCAGCTCTCTGGAGGAGAACAAGCCTACCCAGGAGATGATTTAATTACAGGTAGTCTGTCAACGAAAAAGATGCTCCTTTGGTCTTTTCAGCTGCCAGAAAAAGGAAGTGGGGTAAAACAGTGCATTCCTTAAGTGCCTAGATAATCACCCGGGCAGCCCAAAGTTGTCGGAGTGCAAGGATATTACTGGAGAGCACGATTGATGACTCTTGGCTATGGATGTGTCCCATTGGAGAATATACATCCAGAGGGTGGGGGGAAGACCAGGGTCAAGGGGGAAATGAATGAGGTATTTTAGCATCAGCAGCATCCAGCTAACGCCGACATGGCCACTCCTAATAAATCAATGTTCTTTTCTCTGAGATGCAGCTAGAGACTTATGATTTGAATGGGGGTGGATTGGTTGGAGTCCTGACTTAGTCCTCATCTTACGACTGTTGGCTTAGTGGCCATTCGAAGTTACAACGGGCACTGAAAAAAAAGTGACTTAGGACCGTGTTTCAGTTTTACGACCATTGCAGTGTCTCCGGGGTCACACGATCCACTTTGGTGACCTCTGACCGAGAAAGCCAGATTGCTTCACAACCGTGTGACTAATGTAACACCTGCAGTGATTCCCTTAATCACTGCGGCAAGACAGGTAACACACACGGGGCAAAACCCAACCCATGTCTCAGTTAGCAGCAGAAATTTTGGGCTCCACTGTGGCTGTAAGTTGTAAAAAAAAAAACACATTAAGAAAAATGTATAACTCTAACCTGCCCGGAAGCCCCAGAAATCGCACTGCGATTAATCCCAATTATTGTTATTATTATTATTGTTATTATCATATACTGTACTCATTAAACATGAAACACAGTCAACTGAGCATTCAAAAATGCATCACAAATACCATTGACTGGTGCTAATGGTTGATACGGGTGTCATGCCCCCTGTGGAGACTGACTCTGAGGGAGAGGAGGAACAGCCGACAGGGAGTGGGAGTGTGGCTCCGGAGGTTATGGAGGAGGCTGAGGAAGGGCAGAGGCCAGCTGGGCAGTCAGAGGAGGACCCAGGCCCATCCCCTCTCCATCCTAGGGCACCCAGGGAGGAGAGGATAAAGGAGAGACGTGGTCTACTGGGGAGGAGAGGGCCTTGAACCTCTTCATGGGCTGCAGCTGTGACAACTGGATAAGAGGACGGATGTGCGTATGGGCTAATGCTGGAAACAAAGTGTGGAAATATCTCTAGTTTATGGTTAATCTCTGAGTTTGGTGTCCTCCCCAGTGTGTGTTCTGATATCCGTGGATGTTTTCAAGCCCTTATCTTTCCTGGTTTGTGTTGTTTTTTACTCTTTATAATTTAAACGGCATTTTTAGTTTAAACGGCATTTCTTCCTTCTTGTAACTGTTTGTGTGGGAGTTTTTTTGTCTCCAGTCAAGGATATTTGGAGCTTGGAAGCAACGTGAAGGAATAAAAGGGGCTTCACCTGTTTTTTGTGACTGTGTTTATTTTGTGTCCCACCCTGGGACATCGCACAGGTTGCTGCCAGCATTCTGGGCATCAACCAAGTAACAACAATAACAACAACAAGAACAATATTCACCCAAGCCTATCACTCTGCCAAATGGCCATTTTTTGCTTCTCCCATCTTCTGGACACCAGCAAAGAGAGTTTCACTGCAGTGGCCATTCTGCCTCTTTAATGGCACATTCGCTTTTTATTTCCCCGTTCGCCAGAGTTGCTTCGGTTTTCCAATGTTTGTGATTTTTTTTTTAAATCGCAAGGCAACCCAGCTCACGCCCTGGGGTGGGCAAAAGGAAGCTCCTTCAGGATTTTTGGGGGGGGGGGTTGCTTTTTGCAACCTCCCAGGGTTTGCTGAGAGCCGAACTGGATCTTGGAGCTAAGCCCACGTCCTCCCCTTGCAACGTTGCAAACGCGTCAGTGGCTGTGCCGTCCGTCCACACAGCATCCATGGGACTTACAATATATTCCCTAGCCTCCACGGCATAGGTGGCTCTGCCTAAGCGTTTCTTCATGTGTTCTTTGTCAAAGTACAAAGACTGAGACTGTTGCTGGGTCAGCAAAAGAAAATACAGGTGTTAAAAGAAAGGAGGAGGAAGAGGAGGAGGAGGAGGAAGAACGGGGAAAAAAATTAAAATGAAAGAGAGCTGCATTTATTCCTCTTACAGCAATAAAGGTTACCTCTAGCTGGAGCGTGATGAAAACAAAACAAAACAAAAAAAAACAAGGATAATTTGAACTGCGAGACGGTTAACCAGGAATCACCTAATTTACTGTAGTCCTCGGGGTTATGACCAGGAATCAGGACACCCAGAGCTAAGCAGTACAGTTGTTAAGTGAGTCATGCCTGACTGCGGACAATCGGGTTGCCTTAATGACTGTGGGCTCCCTTAACGGCGGTGTGAATTCACTTAATGTCCGTGGCATTGGCTGAACGACCATGCCCCCCCCCAAAAGGACATAAAATCGGATTGGTCACAGGATGACTCAATTAGTGACACAGGATGGGCTCAATTAGGGTCGTAACTTGAAGACTACCAGTATCGGTCCTCCAGGTCTCAGAAAAGAGCTAAGAAAGAGAGAGGGGACACAGAGACACCCCTTCCCCCATTGAGCATGAGAAGCCTTTAATATGAGAAGCATCTCCTTTGGATGCAAATTCTGAGCAGATATCTTGATAATCCAAGTGTCAACTCATAAAACATGTTGTATGCACGTTTTACAGTTGACAACAGAAAGAAGTGGGGGGAGTTTGAAAGAGCGGGCGGCAGTGTGGAATCGAAAGTACATTCCATTCATGTTTTCTTCAGAGACTGATTAGACGACTGAAGCTTCGGCCACGCAAAAATCTAACTGGAGAGCATGATTGATGACTCTTGGCTATGGATGTGTTTCGTTGGATGATGCACCCAGAGGGGTGGGGGGAAAAGCAGGAACAGGGGTGACAGTGAATTACGTATCTCAGAGTTGGCTACACCCAGGTATATGCCAGATGTAGAATGCTACCTTCAAATAAATATTTTTTAGTTTTGGGAGTGTGGCTCGAGGCTCGTGATTTAATTGGAGTAACTGCCAAAATCCTGACACCAAGGAGGAGTGGGCAGGACAGAGAAAACAGCTATCCCAGGGGGGGAAAAAAATCTAGCTAAAAAAATTAACTAACTAAATACGAAACAGTCACTAACCCTGATTCCATGCAATGCTTCTAATCTATTATACCGATGGTTTAAACAGAACAAGGACAAATGCATCATGGGTTTGATCAACAAACTGTAATTGAAGAACGGCATTGCACATTAAACTGCATTTTGTAAACTTCCCCACATTGGCTTAGATGACTTTAGAAAACCCACTTGGCTGGCTGTCATCATAAAAGCACCAAAATGCTTCATTTAGTGAATTTTCATGATTGCTTCCATGGCTTGAGTTATCTTTTATTAGGGGCTGAATGTCTTATTCCAAGCCAGAAAAACTGAATAATTTATCCAGTCACAGGAAAATCACAAGTGTTTCCCCCACCCCCATCCCAACAAGTAATAATAATAATTTAACACTCCTTGCATTAAGAAAACTAGCCTGGCAGTTTGTTCCTTGACAGGCTAATTTTTTAGAGGCACGAAGTTTCTTAAGAGTTTTGGAGAGATTGTTTGACACTGAATTATAATCCATCCAATTTAAAAATGGCAGCTTTCAATAGCCCATCCTGCGAAACACCAGCTAGTTGCTTAATCCCAAATAAATGAAATCCACATTAAATTTTCCAGCTTGGGTGGGGTTCCAGAGGGAGTGAACATCCAAACGTGAAAAACAGCCCTTGCTCCACACAGTTTATTTCACTTTTCTTTCTAAATAATGCCAACCACCTACCATGCTTGGGCTGCAGAGAAAAACAATCACACGCTATTAATCTGCAAGCAAACCAGAGCTGAAATAATACTAAAATCAACATCCCCCAAAAGCTGAAAAAAAGGAAGAAATTAATTAATTTTTTTTTTTTTTAGGCATTGTGGCAGGCGGATTGGAGAAAGTATTGAACTTGGACGAATCACAATGAGATTGTGCACCCACAATGCACAACATCGAGAAAAGAATCAAAAGTAAAACATGGCCAATGATTAAAAACACATTTTCTGGATGCAAAAGAGGTAAGAGATAATTAAATGGTAAGGGAAGAGGAGTCAATAACATCCAACGGAACGGAAACCACAAAGATTCAAATGAAAATCCGCTGAACAAGAATTTGCGACAAATTGCAATAAGCACCATTTTCAGTGTTGGTGCAACTTTGGTCACTAAATGAACGGTCGTAAGTCCAGGACTACCCTGACTCTAGAGACACTGCTCAGATTTGACTGTTTGGATGGCCAAAGGGAAGTTCCTCCTTAGTTCTAGGTCGCTTCTCTCCTTGTTTAGCTTCCATCCATTGCTTCTTGTCCCGCCTTCTGGTGCTTTGGAGAATAGATTGACTCCCTCTTCTTTGGGGACAGCCCCACAAATATTGGAAGACTGCTTATCACATCACCCCAGGTCCGTCTTTTCTCTAAACTAGACCAGCAACCGTTCCAGCAACTGTTCTTTATAGGTTTTAGCCTCCAGATGTCTAATAATCCTTGTTGTTCTTCTCTGCACTCTTTCTAGAGTCTCAACATCTTTTCTTCTATGGTGTGTGACCACACCTGGACGTAGGATTCCAGGTGTGGCTCCACCAGGGCAGTTCAAAGCAGTCCTACCGTTTCCCGTGTACAAAGCTCTGTGTGACTTTTTTGGGTGTGGTTTCACCGTGGGGGTTTTTGACTCCCGTGTCAAATTCTAATTCTCGGCATCTCATCACCGAGCTACGGGTCTGACACATACACACTACAACCCTCTACAAGGAAGGAAGGAAGGAAGGAAGGAAGGAAGGAAGGAGGTGGACGTAACCCTCGGATTTACCCAAACGTCACAACAGAACGTGCAATGGAAGAAGAGAGGAAAGCCGACAGACACACCCAGAGAACTTACCCCGCGCTTTAGGCTCCTGAAGCAGTGGATTTTGGGCTTGGAGGTCATGAACTCGTTGAAGCGATGGGAGAGGGGTTCCTTTGGCTGCTTGGGGGACTGAGGGCCATTTGGAAGAGCAGAAGGCGAGGCAGAGGAAGGGGGCAGAGGAGGAGGCTGATAGGGGGGTGTTAAAAGGGACATAAGCTACGTATAAGAGATGGAGAAGTGATAGAATTAAAAAAGAAAACAAAACAACAACAACACAATGAAATCAAAAGGTTCAAAAAAAAACCAAACCTGGAACCAAATAAATAAATAAGCACAGAGCACGCACACGCACACACACGCACACACGCACACACACAAAGGCCAAACAAATTTACAAGCACCAAAACCAAAACAGATAAGGGAAGGAAAAACAAAAACCCAAAACCTGCTGAAATCAAATTCCTTCCAAGAAAAGCCATGAAGGTAAAAGCAAAGGAAAGCAAATAATAAAATAAAATAAAATAAAATTGCTGACGTCATGGGGTTTGTTTTTGTTTTTTTAAAATCAGGAAAGCGGAGCAGAAAGTGGCTTGGGGGCAGGAAAAGAGAGAAAGAAAACGAGAGGAGGGGGAAGTTTGGCGTCTTGAATTGGAAAGAAATATTTTCCCAAAGGGAAGCATGATCAAAAAGCAGGTGTTTTTTTTTAAAGTAAGTGGTTAAGATGCTAGGATTGCTTGCCATGCTGCATGCAGAAGCTAAGGTGGAGCTAGAAAGAGGGCGATTCCCAACCTCCATTCCCAAGTAGGGTGTTAAATAAATGGGAAAGTATGGATAGAAGAGAATATTGGTAGCTCAGGGTTGAACTGTGGGGGCCTTGGCACTCTCTGAGCGTGGTGGTTTTCTCGCAGACATTTCTTAACCCAACTAGGTAACGTCGTCAGTGCTAGAAGGGAGTGTGGCTTTTTTTCTGCATACAGAAACTTTGAGTGGCTTGCTCCTTGTTTATATACAGTAGCTGTGAGCTTGGTTGTTTTCTTGCAGACATTTTATTACCCAACTAGGTAACAACGTCAGTGCAAGTGAGTGTGGCTTGTTCCTTGTGTCCCATAGTAGAGCTTGGTGGTTTGCTTGCAGGCGTTTCATTTACCCAACTAGGTAACATCAGGTTAGAATGCAGCATTGCAGGCTAATTCTGCCGACTGCCGACTGTCAGCAGTTCGATCCTGAACGGCTCAAGGTTGACTCAGCCTTCCATCCTTCCAAGGTTGGTAAAATGAGGACCCAGATTGTTGGGGGAAAGAGGCTGACTCTGTAAACCGCTTAGAGAGAGAGGGCTGTAAAAGCACTATAAAGTGGTATATAAGTGCTATTGCTATTGCGATCAACAGCGTTAGAATGTAGCACTGGGTACAAGCTAGCTCCTTTCTAGCACTGATGATGTTGCCCAGTAGGGTAATGAAATGTCCACAAGAAAACAACCAAGCTCTGAATTACTGAATTTAGACAGGGACTGAGTCGCACTCATGGCACTGAAGATGTTGCCTAGTTGGGTCATGAAAGCTCTTGAAGAAGTCCATCCCCAGATGAGTGAATGTCAACTTCCCAAATCCCCCAGTGAAGACACCATTGTTGGAAGTTCTGGGATTTGGAAAAGATGGACTTCAGACGGTGGACTTCAGCTCCCAGATTTTTCCAACCAACATTTGGTCTTTGTTGAGAATTCCGGGATGGTCCTGCAGAACGACAGACTTCCAACAACCGGAATTCTCTTGCCTGTTTCATTGTGGCCAAGAATTATGAGAGCGGAATATCCCTGTATCAATTAAAGGAAACCCACCAGTGGACATCGAAGAACGAGGTGCAACCACGAACATCAATAAATGATGGTCCAGTGACATGTGGGGAGGACCAATGGTCCAAACTCATCCTACACCCAACCCGTAGGCTGATCATGTGGAAGGCAAAGAAGGAGGGATAAACCAACATCTGCAGAAGTGAGGCCAACCCAACACAAGATGAAGCACCTAGGAGCATGCCTTGTTCATGCTTTGATCATGCTGGTGGTGAAAAGGAGGCGCTGATGCACGTGAAGAGGGTTAGGTAGGCCTGCTCATCCCAAACATTTGCTACCCTGCCCCAAAACGCTTGTCAAGAAGTTACCCCTAGATATCGTCCCCACCGCAAATGAGGCACGAAAGCTGAGCTAAACTTCAAAAGAATTTGGTCTTCCTTCTTGCTTTTCCCATCTCAATACCATTTTTCAAGTGGCCACAGACAAGGGAAAAAGTCACACGTGGGGTTGAAGGACCCATGGTTGTGGTCCATCAGTATCTGGTTTCCTCCTCTGTGAGGGGCCAACCGCCTCCCCCAAAAACCTGATCTGGACAGCGGAGCAAATGTTTAGCCGAAAGATTGATCATGCGGGTTGAGGAAATAAATCGCATTTTCCTAGTTGGAAGGATGAAGTTCTAATGAAGATGTTTAGGTCTTCCAGCCCAATTTAACAAGGGAGAAATTGGCTTTCTTGTTTCCCTAATGATTGGATTAGCTGGAAAGGGTCGAGCAATGGAACCAGAGAAGCAACTGAGGCAGGCATGGAAAAAAAAAAAAAGAAGGGACAGCAATTATTTAGAATTGAGCAGGAAAGTCTGAAAAAAAAAATACAAGTAATCCTTGACTTACAACAGATCATTTAATGAAAGTCAACAGTCAACTGTACCACAGTCGAAGTTACAGCACTAAAAAGGGATTTATCCCTTTTTAAAAACAGTCGTGTTTTTCATGCTTATAAGCATGGTCCTGGGATCAAAATTTGGATGCTTGGCAACTGGCTTGTATTTATGACGGCTGCAATGTCCCGTGGTTGTGTGATTCCCTTTTGTGACCCTCTGACTAGCACAGTCAACGGGGAAGCCAAATTCACTTAACAACCACGTTAATAAGTTAACAAACAGCAGTGATTCCTTGAACGCCTCTGGCTGTAAAATGGAGCAAAGTTCACTTCACTTAGCAATGGGAATTTTGGGTTCAATTGTGGTTGTAAGTCAAGGACTACCTGTAACCACCATGGCGAAGATACAACTGAAACAGAGCCAAAACTAACTTTAAACCAATTCAAATCAATTTGGCATTAAAAGCTAAACATAAATTATAATGAAAAGAACACCATAATTTCAAAGGAAAATGCATCGGAAAATTAAAAAAAACAAAAAACTTTGCCAATGAAAAGAAAATCTGTTACATTAAATTTCAAACAGGACCATCAGCTATTAGTTCTTAGAAACTGATTTCTATTTAAAATTAAAAAAAAAAAAGAAAAAAAGAAGAAGAGAGAAAGAGAGAAAAAGAGAAGAAAAAATACACTTCACTGCTGGGATTTCAAAGAAAAAAACTCACAAGTAGCAAAACTACTGTACAAAAAAGTGTGAACAACTATAGGCCAAAGTGTGCACTCGGGGAGGAAAAAAAAAAAGGTGTAATATCTACCTTGCTTTTTTTCATAAATGGCCATAATTTGCCCTTGGACTTGGTGGAAAATCTGGATTCGGACTTGGTCTCTTTGGAGTTAGAGAGACTCGATTCGGAAACGGCTCGCTTGATCGGCTGGGTGAAGTCTTCAAAATCGACATCTCCCGGAGGTTCGAAGCCCGATTTGAAGGCATCGATCACGAGCTGAGAATCCTGGATGGGACACACAGAAAACACAGGGTCATAAATTGAGGACCTTGAACCACAAGTACTTGGAAGGAACCAGCAAAGGATGCGAACTATCAACTAAGAAAGTCCCCGGAGAGTCTTACTCAATCCTGGTCAAAGGTGCTTTTTTCAAAAGGCAACCGGACTTCCTTGCTTTTATTTTTTTCCTTGAAGAGGTTTCGCTTCTCGTCTGAGAAGCTTCTTCAGTTCTCGCAGCAGGTTTCAGGATTTATCAGCTAAGAAAATGTCCCAGAATTCGGTCGAGCGTGGGAAAATTGGGAAAGCCGGGCAGTTCAAATGAATCTAAAGGTTGATGGCAAGATTAAGCCCTCGGCAGGAATCTTAACTACAGATACCTAGTCCTCAACTTACGACCACAACGGAGCCAGCTTTTCTGTTGCAAAGCGAACACTTTTCATTCCTTTCTAAATCACCTAGGTGGAAGAGAGCCAATTGCTCCCCACCTTGGAAGAAGCAAGGCACACAACGTTGTTTGCAAAGGACATGCGGATGTGTTCCCAACTTGGTAACGCTTCCAAAACTTGTCCAGGAAGAGGAAATTAAGAATGGAAAAGCTCCAAACTGGAACAATGAAAGCAAAGGAAGCGACATCCTGTATGTTCTACCTCTTCTTTTTCCAATTTTATTTGATATTTTATTTTTTGAACCCTTTGCTTTATCTTCTCGAAGCCATGCCACATCCCGTGCCCTAACATCCTAACGCTGCAAACATGACAGGAAACAGGAAATCTGATACATCCAGAGTTAATGCACCGCTCTCGGCTTTCTGAATTTGCACGGTTCAAATTTGTAATCTCCATCCCTCAAAAGGGTGGCTACCCCTGGCTTGCAGGAGAGGGCGTGCGAGCAGGCCTCCAACTTACGACCAACAAGTAAGACCAGAACTTCCACTGCTGAGCAAAACGGCCGTTAAGTGAATTGCACTTGATTGCATGAAATTTTTTTTTTGGGGGGGGGGGACCACAGTGGTTGAGCAAAGCACTGCAATTGTGAAATGAATCTGGCTTCCTCCATAAACTCTGCTTGTCAGAATGCCGGCTGGGAAGGTCTTAAATGGCGATCACACAACCCTGGGGTATTGTAACCGTCATAAATGTGAACCTGTTGCCCAACAGCCGAATTTTGATCATGCGGCTGTGCAGACGTTGTCACAAGTGCGAGGACCGGTTATAAGTCACTTCTTCCACTGCCTGTGTAACTGAACGGTCCCTAAACTAACAGTTATAAGTAGAGGACGTCGTGTAAGTGAAAGGGGATAACAGATGCATTGCCTTAACCATAAAGACCTGCAAGGAAAGAACCAAGTCCGATTCAGTTTCAAAACAAACATGGTTTACACCTGAGGATGACCTGGGTTAAGTATCAACCTTCCTCTGAAACCCAGGTTCGATGCCAGGTCTTGAAGGAAGCTGCCCACTTACGTGCTTCGGATCAATGGAATCTACTGCTTTGGTGATCTCATCCAGGCACTTCCCGATGATGGGTGTCACCTGGCGATCCACCTCGGCAAACGTTTTCATGGATTCTCCTATTCTGATGATCCGTCTCTCTTCCATGTCTTGGATTTTCTGGAAAGAGGAAGGAGCCACAGGTTAAAAAATCTCCCAGGGATCCTCTTCCCCGTCCTTGCAGCCACCTCATTAAGTTAGGTCTACACCTGCTAGGAGACAACTCAAAGCGAAGGGAAGGAAAATTTATCCTAGAGAGACTGGCATTTACAAAGATAAAATTTACAAGGGACCAAGAAAAATTGTAAAATGGTAAGCTGCCCAGAATCACTGACTGAGACGGGCAGCTACAAAACTTGAATAAATTTAAAAATAAATAAACAGAATACCCCCAAAATACTCCAATTAGAACCCAGCTCAGAAAGCCAGACAAGGAATAATGGATGGAAACTGAACAAGGAGAGATTTAACCTGCAAATAAGGAGAAACTTTCTGACGGTGAGAACAATCGACCCGTGGAACAGAAGTTGCCCTCGGAAGTTGTGGGAGCACCATCACTTGAGACTTTCAAGAAGAGATTGGACTGCCATTTGTCAGAAATGGTGTAGGGTTTCCCGCTTGGGCGGGGTGTTGGACTAGATGACCTACAAGGTCCCTTCCAACTCTGATTATCTGTTAAAATCTGTTATCCAGGAAGGTTAAACAGCAAAAATGAAGCTGAAACTTTCATTCCCAAGGCAACGACCTATAAAACCCACCCCATGCACACTTCCTGCTTTTCCTAATTTCCTTCTGCAACTGGTTAGTGAAAGGCTGAGAACAATTCCTGGAAAAAACCCCACGCAGGGAGATTATTTTTCAAAATTAGAAGCTGCTCACTCCAAATTCTTCTTTTGACAGGTTTGGGAATTTTCCGTTCCGCTTTTGGCACAGAGGGGAACGGCTGTGCTGAGTCTTTAAGGAGGCTATGAAGATGACCAAAAAAAGAAGAACTTAGAAGCCAAGATAGGAGATACCAGATGATTACAGATATTCGCTTGTTTGGGACATTTGAAAGTTTCAGCGTGTGTCTTCTCCTGTGCTTTGGAAACAAACACTACAGGAAATCCCTCGACTTACGAACAACCAAGTTATTAACAATGGTAGTGATCCACTTAACCACCGTGGCAGGGGAGGTTGTAAAATGGGGCAAAGTTCACTTTTAACAACTGCCTCCCTTAGCCACAGAACCCGTTGGGCTGAATGGAGGTCGTATGAGTCGAGGACTGTATTTCTTTTTGCTGCAAAAAAATAATAATTTGGAGGCCCCAATGGTGAGAGGTTGCAATTGGGCCAAGGAGGAGCCTCACCTGAAAAATATTGGGGATGTGCGTGTGGTAATGTTCTCGTTGCTCGTGGTTGAACTTCTGTAACGTGGACAGATACTCCCCTTTGCTGTCTTCGGCCATCTGGTGACGGAGCTGAGCTTGCTGACGTGCCTGGAGGAGAAATGGAAAATGTGACAACCTTTCGACGAATGGGATACAGGGCAGATGCTTCCGGGGAGATTTTGCACCCCTTTCCAAGACCGCTCCCATGACTTCTGTTCCAAAGCAGCTTGGGAAATAAGGGAAGGATCCCAAAAGACCCCCAGAACGAAGCAGAAACTGGCTAAGAAAAAAGGAAAGAGAGTCAGTTCGGTGGAGAGGTTAAAATGTTGGACTAGGAACCAGGAGGCTGGGAGTTCTAGTCCCGCCTTAGCCATGAAAGCTAGCTGGGTGACTTTGGGTCAATAACCAGAAGATGGTGAGTTCTAGTCCTGCCTTAGACTTGACTGCTAGCTGGGTGACTTTGGGTCAATAACCAGGAGATGGTGAGTTCTAGTCCTGCTTTAGGCATTGAATCAAATTGCTTGACTTTGAACCAATCGCCGGGAGATGGTGAGTTCTAGTCCTGCTTTAAGCATTGAAGGCAGCCCGATGACTTTGGGCTAGTCTCTCTCTCTCTCTCTCCCCGTCCCAACCCACCTCGAAGGGTTGTTGTCGTGTGGAAAAGAAGAGCAGAAAGGATGATTAATACGCTCAGAACCTTGAGTTTTGGGCAGGATTAAAACAAAACAAAACAAAAAAAAACATTTAACGGCCAGAAGAGCATCTGCTGCAGAGAAACCCAGGGGGGAATCTTTTTCAAAGCAGGAATTGGTTAAATTATTTCCTGCTGGCAATTGGCGCTGTCTTTGCATAAATATTTTCCATCAACAATCCCTTTGTAGCTCAGCTTCTCCACCCACCTCTGCCGTTTAGCAAGATTTTCACCGTCTGGTGTTCTGTTTTTCAGCCCACTCGGTTCGGTTGGCTCTCCAGCCTCCCTCCCGTCTGCTTCGCATCCAATGCCTTTTTATTTCCGCACATCCCTCCCCCCCCCCTGGATCTCGGCTCCCACTTGCAGCCCAGATGTTGCAGCTTGCTATTGGGAAGGTCCCAGGCTCTGGGGAGGAACAACGCCAAGGGTGAAGAAGGCACCCCTGCACGTGTGCAGAATGCATTCCTCTGCCCTTTGAAAGAATCCCCCTTTTGTTTAAGAAAAAAATACAAAACGGAGGGGCGTTCTCCAGGAGGGGGAGAGTTGGGTCTTCTGGCAGCCCTTATTTGGTGAGATTATGGAGAAAGTGGGGGGGGGAGAGGCTTGAAAATCTATCTAGCTTTCCTCCAGCGGCCTCCCTGACTGCTTAAGGTTGCATCCTATCCCAAGGGAGGAGAGGAGGAGGAGGAGGAGGAGGAGGAGGGAGGAGGAGGAGGAGGAGGTAGAAGAAGAGGGGGGAAAGTGGAAGAAGAGGAGGAGAGAAGAAAGAAGAGAAAAGGAGGGAGAGGAAGAAAACGAGGAAAAGAAAAGGAGAGGAGGCGGATGGGTGTAGAAGGAGGAAGGGAAGAGAAGAGAGGAGGAGGAGGAGAGGAGGAAGAAGAGGAGGAGAGAAGGAGGAGAGGAAGAGGGAGGAGGTGGAGGAAAGGAAGAAGAAGGAAGAGAGATGGTGGAGAGAGGAGGAGGAGGAGAAAAGTTTGAAAGGAATTCTCAAGCACTCTGAGAACAATCAGAAAGACAAAAGCCCCTTTGAGAAAGGCTCCAACTTGGATTTTGCTGCAGTGTTAAAATAGACAACTTTGCTTACATTTCTTTGGGAAAATGCCCTTTGGGGGGTGCTCCAGTCACAATGCATTAATGGTGTGTGTGTGTGTGTGTGTGTGTGTGTGTGTGTGTGTGTGTGTGGAGTGGGGGAAGAGAATGGACAGAATGCAAGCATTTTAATGCAGTCGGAATCCACTACAGGCAATTACTTAAAATGCAAGTCATTTTTTTTTAAAAAAAAAAGCATCCACATGCTCGGAATCCACATATGTTCATTATTACAAACAGAGACAAATGTTTTGGTTCCTTTCACCTTTTTGACATTAAATCCATCCTGTTTCCTCATCGGAAACTGTTCTTGGTTTTAATTAAAGGTCCTGCATGACAACCTGCAGAAATTTCCATGCGACGTAATTTTTTTCACACTTGTTTTTGCACACATTTTTCTTTCCCCATATATCCCACGCTGGCATTCATTTTTGACTAGCGTATTTTTTTTTCCTGCTTGATGTTGCTGAATGGAAAAAAAAGGGGGGGGAAGGGGGGGAATGGAAGTCCCGAAAGAATTAGGAAACTGACGGAGGAATGAATACTGCATTGAATGATGTGACTTGGGAGATACCTCCCTGCATTCGTGGTGATAACTCATACAGAGACACAATGGAGAGCTTCCCTACATCCTTGCACTCAGAACTGCGACTCCTTCAGAGGCACAACACATAGCTTCCTCATAGGAAGTGGCTTTCCCTACGTTCCTAAATCCAAAACGGTAACTCACACAGAGCCACAACGGGGCAGAGGACATAAAACTGTTGCAATTCCGTCCCTCCTGAGAATTCCTGGACCAAATGGGCTCTTAAGCCTCCCTTCTAATTTATCTCCTTTCCATCTTAGCCGAAGAAGCGTCAAGCCTGGCTTTGCAAAATCCAATCCCTCTGCCTCTCCTTTCCCAGATTCCAGAAACTGCAAAAGAGTCAATTAAATAGACTTTTTAAAATTCCCTACAAACAATTTTTCCCTGCAAAGGAAACCCGAGGATGGGTTGCCCCTTGCAAGAGGCTAATTCCAGAGAAGCACAGCTGATCTACAAAAGAATAACAGTCCAAAATCCAAACTCCGGATTCCTGCTGAAATGTGATTTCCAGCTCAAAGCCAGAAAGGACTTTTTCCTTTTGGGGGGGATGGAGCGGGGTGTGGGGTGATCCTCCCTCTCCCAGGCCAAATCCTGCATTGTACTGTTGCCAAACCAGCTGTGCACCCGAGAAGATAAACAAGGCAAGAACTGGGGAAACAAGACATGCCAAGTTCTGTTTCAAAAATAAACTGGATTAAAGGAGGTTTACTCTCACTGGTGAATTTTTTGTTTTTAATTCAAATTTTGGACTTCAGCTTTCACGCATCCATCAAGGTAGAGTTATGTTTCAATTCTGCTAGCCTTGGGGACACCCAAAGTAAGTTATCATACATACATACAATGAAAGGGCTGGAAAGGACTGACATATTTAATAAAAATGACCCTCGTATAGTTGGATTCACACACCATGCTTTGCTTTTCTGGCATTTGGAGAACTACTAGCTGCCTTGCTTAGCCACGGAAATTCTGCCACCACCACCCGCAATTGTGGTCATAAGTCAAGGACTACCTATTCCAGAGGTCTCCAAACTTGGCACCTTTTAATACTTGTGGACTTCAATTCCCAGAATTCTCCAACCAGCTGGCTGGGGAATTCTGGGAGTTGAAGTCCACAAATCTTTAACTTGCCAAGTTTGGGGACCCCTGACCCATGCAGTGGTTTTAACCCTTGGAGGAGCTGCTGTCAATTTGATTGGGCTCTGGCTCTGCGTTCAGGTTTCCTCTGCACACCTCCCTTTTTGTAAAAGCAACTTGCTTTCACCCCCATCAGCTCTTTGTAAAAAAAATAATCAGGGAGATAATTCAAGATAATCATCTCTTTTGGTGGGGCTTCAAAGTGCAGTTTGGGAGGCGGTGTTTGCAATTTGGGTAGATAGGTGTACAAGGGCAGCGGATGGACCACCCAGGAGGAAAATAAATTTCTCTGTATTTTCCACGGAACTTAATTTACCCTACCCCCACACCCATTGAGGCTGGAGTTTGCTGGGCTCCAGAAGAATGATTCATCTTTTTTATTTATTTAAACCCGATGTGATTGCCTGATAATGGCAACTGGATATGTTTTGCCTCTGATTTTAGATCAAGGGGTTCCTTTGCAGCTTGTTTGGCTGGTTGGGAGTCTTTAAACAAATACATAATTTGAAAAAGAGACCCTCGCGTTAGGAAGTGGGGTGGTTTCAGGAACAAGAGGGAAAATAACAAAGTGGTATGGCCCCCAGAGCCTGGGATTAACCTTTTCTCAAGAGTATAATAATAATAATAATAATTTCTACATGCATAATAATTTCCACATGCAGGGATTTTTTGAAAAAAAAACCCAGCATTCAGATACATCATTTATTGAATGAGGCAGAATGAGATAAAGGATGCATCTGAATGAGGGTTTTTTTTAAATAAAAAAAATCCCTGCATGTAGAAAACTAGCACAATAAACCTCACAAGTAGAAATCTAGCACAAAAGAACGCAAGTTGCTTTTAGAACTTTTTTCAGATTAATTAGAACTTTCACAGCTTGACAAAGGTGGGTATCCCCCCACCCAAAGGGTGCTCTCTTTGGAAGGATGCAAAAGAAATCCAATTTGTTTGGGGTGGGAAACAAGATACTGGTCCCTATTATGCAAGGAGCATCAGTACAGATTAAAACAGCCTTGGAAAGAGGAGGAGAAGGAAGAGAAGGAGGAAGTGGAGAGGAAGGAAGGAAGGAGGAAATATAGAAAGAAGCGTGAAGAGAAAGAAGGAGGAGGAAGAGATAAATAAATAGGAGAAGGGGAGGAAGAGAAGGAGAAGATAAAAGAGAAAGAGAAGCAGAAGGAGGAGATAAAGAGGAGAAGTGGGGAAGGAGGAGGAGGACAAAGAAGAAGAAGGAAGAGATAAATAAACAGAAGGGGAAGAAAAGAATGAGAAGATAGAAGAGAAAGAAGAGGAGAAAGAGAAGGAGAAATAAATAAACAGGAGAAGGGGAAGAAAAGAATGAGAAGATAGAAGAGAAAGGAGAAGGACTAGGAGGAGGGAGAAGAAGAAAAAGAAGAAACTCTCTCTTGCACTGCTCAGAAAGGAAAAATATTTCCTAACAACCAGCGAGTTCAACGCAAGCATCAAAACGCAGCCTTTCCTCAACCAGCCTCAGCCAAATATTATAATGGGGATGGAATCCAGCCCAATTATCTCCCACGGCTAACGAGCGAAGAAGAAACAAGCACCAAAGAAAACCTTAATGAGGCTCTGTGATCTCAAATCCTAGCCCACTGCCCCAGATGGGCTAACCTTCAATTCACACAAGCTGCCAATACCCAGCCCTCTAACTTGGAAAACCACCCCGGGAGCCCAACATTCACGCTGCTTAAGGGAAGACCTTTCCGAGGTGAGCTTAACCCCCGTTTTAAGGCTTTTCTCGCCACGGTTGTCAAGTGGATCACTGCGGCCGTTAAATCGGGAAAAACGGCGGGTTAAGTGAATCTGGTTTTTCGTGGGTTTTGCTCGTCAGAAGATCACAAAAGGGGCTTTACTGTTCAGTCAAAATAGACCTGCCCAATTCCTCTGTTTCTCAGCCAGCCAAAGGAGAAACGGCAGATGGGAGGGAGCCTTTTTCCCCTTCACTGCTGTGAGTTTCCCCAAAATGGTAAAAGAACCGAAGCTGGAGCTAAAAAAAACGAGCCTGCTTACTTTTCAAGACCGTCACAATTTTTTATTTTTTCACTCGGCCAAAAGCCTTCAGTCTTCCTGCCCAGGTTGGGAAAAAGGCAAAAATGCCGAGAGGGGAACTGGAAAGAATTATGTTATAAAATAAATCGACCACAAAATCTCCAGACCCTTCCTCTAGGGAAGCCCTCAACGTACGACAGGTCGTTGGAAGTTGCAATGCCACAGGGGAAAAAAAGTGAGTTGTGGCTTAGCTTTTCACACTTGTGACCGTTGATTTTGCTTCTCCGAAGCTGTATTTGCATCCCAAGAGCGTGACTCGCTATATAACTGCAGCAAATTCACTTAACAACCATGGCCAAAAAAAAGAGAGAAGGTTGTAAAATTGGCTGCGACTCACTTAACAACTGGCTTGCTTAGCAACAGAAAGTGATGGTGAGATCCGATTGCTGAAAACAAAGTCGGCCCATCAAACTCGGCCAAACAAACTTGTCCTAACCTGGCTAGCTCACCGAAATGCAACTTATTTTGCTTTCTGCAACTTTTGTTTTAGGTTTCTGCAACTCAACGCGAAACCAAGGGAGATGCCTCCAGAGACTGAGAAATCTCGTGCCACAGGAAGGAGGCAGCCAAGCCGAGGGAAAGCCAGAAAACCAGAGGCTGGTAACAAAAGATAGAGGTTGAAAACAACTTGGTTGCATCATCCTGGGAAGGCCAAGTTAATACTAAGCTACTGAGAGAGAGAGAAGGGAGAAGAACAAGAGAAAGAGAAGGGAGAGAGAGAGAGAGAGAAAGGAGAGAGAAAGGGAAGAGATAGAAAGAGGAGAGAGAAAGAGAGACAGAAAGAGAAAGAGGAGAGAGAGAGAGAGAAAGGGAAGAGATAGAGAGAGAGAAAGACAGAAAGAGGAAGAGAGAGAGAGAAGGGGAAGAAATAAAAAGAGGAGAGAGAGAAAGAGAAAGAGAAGAGAGAGAGAGAAAGAGAAGAGAGAGAAAGAGAATAGAGAGAGAGAAAGAAAGGGAAGAGATAGAAAGAGGAGACAGGGAGAGAGAAAGACAGAAAGAGAAAGAGAGAGAAAGAAAGGGAAGAAAGAAAGAAAGAAAGAAAGAAAGAAAGAAAGGGAAGAGATAAAAAGAGAATAGAAAGAGAAGAGAGAGATGGAAAGAGAAAGAGAGGAGAGACAGAAAGAGAAGAGAGAGAGAAAAGAGGAAGAGAAGAGAGAGAGAAATAAAACTGAGAGAGAGAGCGAGAGAGAGAGAATCAGAAGTAACCACAACAGCAGGAACCCTGTGGATAAACAATGTGCTATTCTGCACCACAATTATGTAAGCTTCGCATCACATGTCCCCAGCCAGGCAAAGAAAAGGGACTTAAGAATTAACACACTTCACAAACACGCACATACACACACCCCATTATTTCGGGCCAGCGACACGTCATTGCAACACCAGGCACGGACGGCGTGGCGTCGAACTCCCAGAAATCCCCGATTTGACGGGTGCCAAGAAAAGGGACGGCCCCACTGGGCTTTCAACAAGCAAAGTCAATGGGTGGGAGAGAGACGGATTCGCTCAATGACCGTGTGATTCCCTTAAGCAAAAAAAAAAAAAAAAAGGTCATAAAATGGGGCACGGCTGACTTAACCACTACAACAGCGGAAAATCTGGTCCTGATTGCAACCGTTTAACAAGCAGTAATTGTGAGCTGCAAAAGGATCGCGGCCCAAAGAGGGTTTTCAATAAGAGATTGGACGCCCATGTATCTGGAATGGTATTGTATACAGTCTCCTACTTGGACTAGATGACCTCCAAGGTCCCTTCCGACTCTGTTATTCTGTGATTAAAATAGAAGAAAACAAGTTTCTCTCTTTTTGTGTGTGCTTGTCTCTCTCTCTCTCTCTCTCTCTCACACACACACACACACACACACACACATATACACACACCCAAACCTTCTTACCTTTTCGACATCTGCTTTCGTGACATTGATGTCCGTGTCCATCTTCTCAAAGTATTGTTGCGCTCGATCTGCCTCTTTGCAATCCCGTTCAAATCGCCGTTTACTCTGACGAGGGAAGGCAGAGAGTTAGCCAAGTCCTAAAGAACCTGGCATGGCTACATCATTCTTCGAAGTTAATTGCCTGCTTGGGCATTTTATTTTGATTTTTTAAAAAAGACAGAGTGAGAGCATTTGGGGTCTCGGACTACGTCAATGATTAAGGGCTTGGAGACAACAGCATATGAAGAAGGCTTGCAGGAATTGGGTTTGTCTAGTCTAGTGAAAAGGAGGACTAAGGGGGACAGGAGAGCAGTCTTCCAGTATTTAAGAGGCTTCCCTAAAGAAGAAGGGATCAACTTATTTTCCAAAGCCCCTGAAGACAGGACAAGAAACAATGGATGGAAACTAATCAAGGAGAGAAGCAACCTGGAATTAAAGAGAAACAAATAACCAGTGGAACAGCTTGCCACCAGAAATTGTTTTAATGTTTCAATCTGCGTAGTTTTAATATTTTTATTATTTCCCTATTTGTCTTTTTATAATCTGTAATAAGTCACCCGGAATCCTCTTTTAGGGGAGATGGGCAACATACAATTAAAAAAAAAAAGTTTAATCAATCAATAAAACAGATCATAATTACAACCTTCTCTGGTCAGTTGAAGCCATGGAAAGTAGAAATCAGACCCGTAAACACCCTCATGGTTTCATTTAGCAACCGCTTTGCTTAATCACTGAGTTGTAGGTCCCAGTTGAGATCCCTAAATGAGGATGACCTTTACTCTGGAAGTCATTGGTGGGTGGAACAAGCCAACATCCTTTAGTTAGCAGATAGACTTTTACGAACAACCTAGAACTGTCAAACCTAACATAGGACGGAGTCCCGCACACTTACCGATTCCAGCTGTTTCCAACAGGTTTCTATGTATTGCTGCGCTTTCCGTCCGTCATGAAAATGCTGAAAGGAAGAATTCACAAAGTCTTATTAAAGAAAAAAATATAGGCTGACTGGGTCAAAAGAGACAAATTGAATGCCCTTTTTATGATTGTGGGTTTTTTTACAATTTACAAACATTTTAACGACCGTTCAAAGTTACAGGAGCACTGAAAAAAGCGACTCAGATTTCACAACTACAGACCTTTATCAGGCTTGGAGAGTTGCTAGGCCGATATCTTCCAAATGCCACGCTATAGCAGCAATAACTTGGCAAGAAGTCAGGAACAGATCTTCACCCTAATAAATTGAACTAATTGTCTCCTGCAAAACCCCACTCCTCTTTTCCTCCTCTTTATTCCCTATGGGAGGGGCCATTCATTGTCCACCTGTGCCTTTACTCCCAAGTCGACCCTTGTTCCTTAACTGTTCCCTTCTCCTGGCAGCTCTGTGCATGCGCACACTGGGAACAGGCTCCAGCTGTTCTTCTTCCCCACTGATTTCCGACTCCGAAGGCAGCTGATAACTGTCGGATGGCCCTGGCCCCATCTCTGCCTCTGACACAGAGCCCTCGTCTGAGCCTTCCCCAGACTCCAGGACTGGCCCATGTCCCTCCCCAAGCTCCTCACTGTCCGAGTCTGCTGCCACGTCCTCTGGCCACTGGCGGGCCACAACAGGGATTGAGAATAGCTCCACCTTGACGTTGCCCTCCTTGGAAAGAGGTTGAAGATGTGATGATTATTTCCTACAACAGTCTTGGATCCTTGTAAGATCTATCTCTTGACCTGTCCTACCGTGAAGGTCTGACCCTAGACCTGCCCCCTTGAATCTGACCAGACCACCCATCTTCTCCAGCTACACTGAGCGAAAGTCCTCTACCCGATCCATTAATGTTTCCCCTTCACTCAACCACATAGTCGGCCGTTCTATTTTGAGAGCAACGCCCTTCACGCCACAGAACGAGGAACACCAGAGAGTCATCAAGGCAGGAGAACAACCTTTAATGGACCTCCTGGGCACCTGGCCAGAGAAGGAACACCCTGTGGTGAAGGGTGAAGGAAGTTGCCTTCTGAAGGCCGGGGAGAAAGACTCCAGGGCCATCAGAGGAGACCGTCCCTTCTCCAAACCATCAGGTGCTCATCACGAAGCATCAGGAGATGTTGGCGATGTGACAAACAGCTTTAACCACAAGGTTCTACCAGCCAAGTAGCCACACAGAGGAGATGCTTCTTGTGGTTGCTAGCTCTTCAGAGCGGGCAGCAACTCAACCCAGAGGCACAACCGACACCCTTCACACTCACAACACAAGCAAAGAAGAATCCAGTCACGGACAACGTTAGGGCAAGAGATCCTAGCAGTCATTCCAAGTTCTTGGTTTTTTCCTGCATCACCAGGGCTTGTTATCTTACAATGAGTCCTTGAGTTACAACCACTGTTCACTGAAAAAAGTGACCGATGACCAGTCCCCGTACCTACGACCGTCACAATATCCCCACAGTCACGTGATCAAAATTCAGCATGCATTGATGACGGTTGCAATGGTTGTTGTGACTGTTCGGCATCACCCCGGCACTGGAAGAAGTGACCGATGGGCAGTCCTCATGCCTACGACCATCACAGTATCCCCGTCACAGTCATGTCATCAAAATCTGGGCATTTTAGCAACTGGCTGCTGAATCCTGGGGTCTCACATGACCTTCCCAGCCAGCTTCCACCAAGCAACGTCAACTGGGAAAGCTAGATTCGCTTAACAACCATGTGATTCACTTAATGAAAAGATGCCAAGTCAGGCGCGGCTCACTTAACGGCCACCTTGGCTAAGCAATGGAAACTGTGGAAGCCATAAGCTGTGGACTACCAATTCAATTTGCATTCGCCAGGTCATCTGAGTCGCAAATCTCTTTTGAAGGTCTGTCATTACTTGGAACGGTTGACCGGTCGTAAACCAAGGATTATCCATAGTGATGGGAAAGGATGAAGCACAGGCAGAGGTAACCACTGAGCATGCTAAAATCTCTGCTCCCTTTTCTTTTCAATGCCTTTTGTTAGCATGGAGGCAGACCAATTTATTTCTGCTTTATCTACGTCAATACTGAGACTTCAGCTGCTGAAATGTCAGAGATCTCCGGCTAATTTTGGGCTGAGTTTTAAAACAACAACAACAACAACCCAGCCCTGGGGCAGTGTGAAAATTGCCCACTTACCCACCCACGTGTCTGTGCAAACTCAAGACGGCTGCATTTTGGGGGGGCCTCAAAAACGAGGGGAAAAAAAGAGTTGTTGTTGTTTTTTTGTCCTGGAAAAGCAGAAAAACCTCCAAACAAATCAAACTTGGAGTTTTAATGATCTCTCTCTCTCTCTCTCAATTTCCTCCCTCCCTCCCTCCCTCCCTCCCCCCGGCTTTTTCTGCCCCGCATAAGCCGCCCGACATATCAATTCAGATTATAACCAAGAAGTCAGCATTCCCTTTTCCAGCCAAAGTTAATTGCACGTTTGCAAGCCAGCCTTTGCTCCTTGCCAGTCTTCAAAACATTCATTTGTTTCTCTGCATCCTTCGGAGGAAATCACACCGACAATTGGAGCCCTAACGGTGAGACCTCAGCGGGCGACAACCGATGCCTTATTTATATTTTGTGCCAAGGAAACAACAGGACGCTGATGTTTGCAGAAACATCCAACTGGGAATTAAAAAGTCCCGAGAGGAATCACCTGCTTTTCTTCGTTTGCTGGCTCAGGAGATGTTTAGATGGTCTTGTCAAGAAATAAAATGACTGTGCAGCCATGAGGAGCCCTGCATGCTTGTATGTCAAGTTACTAGTCCATAGAGTCCTCTTTGCTTCCTTCCTTCCTTCCTTCCTTCCTCCCTCCCTCCCATCTACCTATCTATCCATCCATCCATCCATCCATCCACACACACACGCACGTACACATACATACATCCCTGATTTCGACTTCCTTCCTTCCTTCCTTCCTTCCTTCCTTCCTTCCTTCCTTCCTTCCTTCCTTCCTTCCTTCCTTCCTTCCTTCCTACTGTCCTTCCTTCCTTCCTTCCTTCCTTCCTTCCTTCCTTCCTTCCTTCCTTCCTTCCTTCCTTCCTTCCTTCCTTCCTTCCTTCCTTCCTTCCTTCCATCCATCCATCCTTCCTTCCTTCCCTCCCTCCTTTGCTTCCTGTTTCAACCTTTCATCAAACTAAATTTATAACATTGAAACCTGATGGTTAGATTCCCAAAGTCGGGTGACATTTAAATTTATGAAATTAGTATTTCAGCTTTCCAACAGCTGCCCTGGGTTACTGCTACCTTCACTCCATTCAATCCCTTGCAAAGAAACCAGAAAGTTTTAACGGAGAAACGTCCTTACCGATTTTCTTTCCTGCTTGAGTTCTTGTACATAACGGGCTAACTCGGTGGTGATTTGGGAGGTCATGTTCTCTGAAATGACCTCGTGTTGACCGGCGTAATCGTTCATTTCGTTCAGAGTTGCCAAGAAAGCCCGACATGATGAATACCTAAAAGGAGCCAAAATAAAAACACTTAAAAAAACAAACATCATATTACTTTTTGATATGTTGGACCCATTCCATTATTCCTAGGCAGCATGTAGAACATAGAGAATCATAAAGCTAGGAGGGACTTCAGTGGTTCTTCTTGTCCAACCCCTTGACCCCCGTGAAATGACAGGGCTTCCCAAACATTTTCCTTCATTACCAGAATCAGAAAGTCTTATCAAGTTCTGAGGACCTTCTTTCAGCACTGCCGCTGAACAAACAGCCATAACTCAAGGACTATCTGTATTATGAAGACAAGATTAGCAAATGACTTTCTCATTTCCCTGGCTGAAAACCTACGTGTATTCATCCTCTTCTTTGGAGTTCTTTTTGGGCTGGTATTTCTTGGCGAGGTTCCTAAAAATAAAACCAGAAAAAGAGAGAGAGAGAGAAGGATTAAATAAATAAATAAATGACGATAAATAGTTTAGCAAGCTTTTTTCTTCTTTAAATGGAAGATCATTTGTTTGGGTTGGTTTGCGTCCGTTTAAGATAAGACTTAATTCTCACGGCCCCCTCGTAGGAAAGCAAAACCATTTTGCAAACACAAAATAAGCAATTGCAAACTTCCAAAAAAATATTCTGGGCTCAAGCACGAACGTGAAGACAAGGACAGCCTGAAGTCCTTGAATTGATGGGTAGAAGCAACTGAAAACCAAGATTAATTTCTTCTACCCAGCCTCTCGGAAATGCCTCCTTGTGCTTTTTCAAGGGAAAACTTCAAATTGTTCCCCAAAATAAAGAGAAATGGATTTCTCTCCGAGGGGGCAGCCTGCTAAATTTGGAACTTGGGTGAAGTTGCTTCGTCAATGAGGCAATCAGCGTGTCCTAATGATGAAACATTTTACAAGGGGAGACTTCAATCAGACACCCAGGCCTGAAGTTAAGTCTTATTTCTGTATCGGCCATAAACTATGCTGAAAGTGGAATGGGTCAAGTTGGGGATAAAATGCATGAAACAAATGGCAAACTAATGAAGCAAAATTTCTTCTCCGTTCCCATTCAGGAGTTACTTGCAGGAGACAGGATAAGTTGAAGGGCAAATAAACAAGCAGGATTTTGTTTTTGTTTTTTTTGAAAAAGTTTTATTATTTTTTAGACAAACAAACAAACACAACATAAAAACATCAAGCCATCTTCCACATATGTACATACAGTGTGTCGGTTGGTTTACAAATTGTTTTGTGCATCCACTTCATAGTCATCACTTACAATTCCTTGTATATGTTCTCATATTATCTATCAAATATTCCTAAATACATTGATATCATTATTACTCAATCATTTGGCTATACTATTATTCATTCATGTTTTGCAAGATAATCCATATTTTAACTGATTTATTTTATGACAATTCATATTATCACCCCAAATCTATCCTATAATTATATTACGATTATGCTAAAAATAATACATCTTTATATATTCTTTATATTCTAAAAACCTACATATTTCATTACCATGTTTTATTGTCTAACCATTGATAAAGTAACTCCCAAATCTTATAAACAGGATTTTGGATAGAAAATAATCAGCCCGCAGAAGGTTTTTGAATTTTAAGGATTGCTGGGGGCCAAAATATCTAGAAGAAAACCATGTTTTGTCCAGTAAATCCTAAATCTGAAACTCAGAAACGGTCAACCAAAAAATTAAAACAAGCTTTGCCCAGTTTAGGTTGCTTTAAATCCACAAATCTCTGCCATTAAACATGGTTCAAAGCATACTTAGCAATACAGGTAGTTCTACAAGGATTACACACTTCGGACTCACCTAAGCTGCTTTGCATAATTGATCTCAATTTCAGTCCGGTCTTTGACGAATTTGATATATTTTTCCAGAATGTCGATACCCCACTGGGTGTGTTTTTCGAGGGTGTCAAATTGATCCTGCAGAGGAAGACAGAATGACAAAGTTGGAAGGGACCTTTGAGGTCTTCTAGTCCCGTCTCCCCCACCGCTCAGGAAAAAAAAGAGACAGAGAAATATTTAATTGGCCACTTGGAACAAGCGTGAAGGAAGATTAATCATGCTATTCATCCTTTTCAAAGAAACATTTTTTTTTTAAAGTCTTCTTCTCGTGAAGTTATCAGACCTTAACGATGAGTAATTTGGAAGGAAAAGCTTCTGTGGTTAGGTCTCACCTTTGTCATGTTCATGACAAAGGAATAAAACAGCACCAGCTGAGAGACATAACCTTTTGGCTCACCAATTTTCCCCCAGTAATCAGGCCGATATTGTCAAGAAATGGGCAACTCTGAAGAAAAACTTATTGTCACTCAAATGCCAGGAAAAATATCTATGTGAATTTGCAGGCAAAATCTGCTTTACATAACACTAATTGGCCCCTAACCCCATGTTAATTCTCTTAATTAAGCAGAAAGCTATGACTATTCGGTACTTAAATATTGGTTCTAGTGGAATATTTCTCTAGGTTAGAAACCAGGAGACTGGGAGTTCTAGTCCCGCCTTAGGCATGAAAGTCGACTGGGTGATTTTGAGCCTATCATCAGGAGACGGTGAGTTCTAGTTCACCCTAGCTAGGTGACCCAAGGTGCTTATTACTAATTGGTAATAATAATAATAACTTTGCTTTCTTTTGCCAGAGTCATCCTATTATGATTTGCAGATTTGTATTTTTTTATTATTATAATAATTATTATATTTCCAGGTGTTGCTAAGAAAGAGGCAGGAAAGGGATTTTATGGGTGATCTTTGCTTGCCTGACCTAAATTTTAGATTAAGATTTGCTACAGAATCTCTCTACCTTGAAGAACTCAAGAGATTTTTTTTTTAATTAACTTCATTTGGTCGGTGTAAGTGAATTGCGCCGACCAAATGAAGTTAATTAAAAGTTAACTTTAATTCCTAAAATAAGGCAGCCTTAGCTTTCTTTAAAAAATATAAGAGGAATGAGAAGTTTTTCAGCACCCCAGTATGAGCCCTGTTTGGTTATTGTTCTTCATTCGGTGTATTCCAAATTCATTTAAAAAAAAAATTCTGTGCTGTTTTGGCTTCTACTGAAGATAAAAACAGTGTTATTTACTTATAATACAAAACTAACTAACTAAGCAAAACCAATCAATTTTCAAAGAAAACAAGATGTCAAATCAGCACAATGGGACCAAAAGAAGAAGTAACGCTAGTTCCTGTTTACAAATATACAACCCTGGAAACAAAGTTTTAAGATTTTAAACATAAACTTTCTTGCAAGGAGCTGGAACAGTTACAACTTTAAAGTTAATTTGAGTCATTTTTTTTCTCCTTTTGGTTACTAAGTTTCTGTTTAAGTAAGGAGGTGTTAGAAAGACAGAAAATGGAGGAGAAAAAAAAGGAATTAAGTAGAATATGTTCCCCACAGGAAAGTCCGCCACAGAGTTTAAAAAAAAAAGATTATTTAATTTTTTTTAAAAAAAATACAAATTACATGCATTGTCTTTATAAAGCTCGTTATCTGATGACATCTCTCTTCTTGAAAGTGTGCAAATTTTGATGATTTAATAAAACTACAATACAGCTGAACGTCGACTTACGATTGCAATCAAGAGCCCAAAGTCACCCAGCTGGCTTTGATGCCTAAGACAGGACCAGAACTCTCAGTCTCCTGGTGATTGGCGCAAGGTTACCCAACCAGCTTTCATGGCTAAGGAGGTACTAGATTTCCCAGTCTCCTGGTGATTGGCCCAAAGTCACCCAGCTGGCTTTCATGCCCAAGACACAACTAGAACTCACCATCTCCTGCTGAATACTCAGTTATCCATCTCGCTTTTATGCCTAAAGTGGGACTAGAACTCCCAGTCTCCTGGTGATTCACTCAACGTCCCCTAGCCGGCTTTGATGTCTAAGACAGGACTAGAACTCACCTTCTCCTGGTTTCTTCTGGTGCCCCCTCCACTTGACCAAAGTGTCTCTCTTTCTAGATTTCCCCAGAACCCTTCAAACTCTTTTTTTTGGATAACTAGAGAAGCACCAGAAATGGTCATTTTTCCAACAGAAGATTTGAAGAAAAGAATTTGGAAGCCATGTTAACCTACCCAATCCTAAATGGACATTTCAACTTTCAGTTGTCAGGATCAAAAGTTCAAAACTAGATGATGAGCAAGAGAAGGGCAAGAAAATTGGCTCTGATATTTTGGATATTCTGCATTTTGTCAAGTCACAGACAGGGCGGTGAGCAAAGTGCTAATCAGCCAGACACAAGAGCCACCTCGTTAATCTTGCATAAGCTCCCAAAATGTTCTTCATGTAGCTAGAGATGCCGTTTGGAATTGAGCAACTTTAAGTCTTAAAAAGAGACAAATATAATTATCTCTGTTAAAAGGTGGGCTCTTCTATATCAACCTTAGAGTTCAAAGGAAGAAATTTATTACCGGAAAGAAAGATCCAGGGATGTTTTCTTACAGAGTTTTCCTCCTTGTCACTCACCTGCATCATTCTGCAGGAGGGAACATAGAAATGCATCGAAAGAAGTCAGAATTTTTATACCATAACCCACAGCTCTGAGCCGAAGGCATCAAAGCTGTGCTTAATTTTGTGCCTTCTTCCTTTCTCTCGTGTTTCTATTTCTTCCTTCCTCATCTTTTTCTTCTTCCTTTCATCTCTTCTTTTAACTTTTTCTTGCTCCATTCCTTCTCTTATTTTTCTTTCTTTCCTTCCTTTGCTCATCTTTTTCTCCTTCCTTCTTCCCTTCTTATTCCTTCCTTCTTTCCTTCATCTTTCTTTCTCCTTCCGTCTTCCCTTCCCTTCTTCAAATTACTTCCTTCCCTCATCTTTCTATTTCTATTTCTTACTTTTATCCTTTTCCTTTTCCTTTCTGTCATGTTTCTATTTCTCTTTCCCTCCTTCCTTCCTTCCTTCCTTCCTTCCTTCCTTCCTTCCTTCCTTCCTTCCTTCCTTCCTTCCTTCCTTCCTTCCCTCTCTCCCTCCTTCTTTCCTTCTTTTTGATGGGCTCTCCATCTTTGCAGATTTGGGGATAGAGATTGGGGAGCCCCCTTTCACAAAAGGCTTAACTCGCTTCTCTGCACATTGCTGAGGGTTGGGATAGATGACTCTTAGGGATCCCTCCTGAATCATATCATTCTATGATTCTAATACATCCAGACCCGTTCAAACACCAGTGGCTTGAAGTCAAGTTGCAAAACGGCCGTTTCTGGACGGCAGCTTTGAAAACTTTTTCATACAGCCAGAATCTGAATTGAACGAAACAATTCTGTGAAGTTTAATATCTTCCCACCCTCCGGCCCCACCCTGTCCAAGCCCACCACCGCTCCCCAAACTCCAAAACACCACGCCATTGGATGAATCTCCCACCCCATAACCATACTTGCCATGAAATACAACCCTGATTTCTCCAATTAGCCTCAAGCAGATGCGGCCATGCAACCGACTAAGCCTTCAACGCGAAATATCAAACTGCGCCGAACCGAAAGGCAGGATGCTGGTGGATTCCTGCAATGTGGGAACTGGGTAAACCAGGGCTGTTTCTCAACTGTGAATGATGATTGGAGGAATGTAAAATAAGCAATGCACGCACACACACACCCCCTCCCAAAGATTTGAAATTTAAGTCACAATCCACCTAGCAGCTGTTCCGGGTCTGGTTAGCTTCTTCCAGCAAATTGCAAGGACCCAAGTAAGAGAGACCCGAAGGGGCAGTTTTCAGCTGCTGCCATAGCAACAGAGCCAGCATTCCTAGAAGGGTGGGGGCTGGGTCTTCTCCACCAATGGAGCATCGCTTGCCAGGCTGTTCCATTTCTAACTGTGGTTTGATTCGAGGAAGCCCACCCCTCCCCGGCCTGCTCCACCAATCAGGCCCTCCGCCAGCTGAGCTTTGTGGAAGGAGCCCTGCCAACGTTGTGGAGGACAGGAAGCAGAAGGTGATTCCAAGCCAGGGTCCCTCTCCCCAACACCCCTTCCCAGCTTCCCATTGGGGCTGAGAAGATGCAACATCTTTTGTGAGCATCTTGGAAGATGTGCGCAAGCTGCAAGCCCGCCAGCCTCAAGGGTTGACAGTCAGGGCTCTGCAGGCAGAAGGGTGTACAAAATTGGAGGCTGGTTGCAAACATGTAGAAGTAAGACAAAAGTTAAGACAAAGACACATTCCTTGTGTGTCTGATCACACTTGGCCAATAAAGAATTCTATTCTAAAGCAGACAACAACTGAACCCCAAATTCCCACTACTGAGCAAGACAGCTTCCGGGCGACTTGGGCCCTGTTTTATGACCTTTCTTGCCACTGTTGTTAAGCAAACCGCCGCACTTGTTAGTAACCTGATTGTTAAGTCATCTGGCTTAACAATCATTGACTTCAGTTGTCAGCAGGTTGCAAAAAAGGGCCCCCGCAACTGTCGTAAGTACATGCCAGTGGCCAAGCCTCTGAATTTTGATCACGTGACCTTGGGAATATTGCAACGGTTGGGTGAAAAACAGACCCGAGTCTCTCTTTTTTTCAGTGCCTCTATAAGTTGAAACAGTCACTAAACAAATGGTTATAAGTCAGGAACCGCCTGTATGCTTAGTGACTGAATGTTCCCACTGTTTTTGAGTATTGGGGGGAAATTTGCTTCCTTATTTCCTCCTGGAACACAGACTCAGACAGAGAACACAAAAGAGCTGATCTGAAATTAACCGCTTGCCACCAAAAACGGGAAGCAAAAATTTACCAACAAATAACACGAACGAGTTGCAGTAACTTAATTCTCCTAACGCAAAGGACACTTTTTCCCCCACCCTGGTAGTAAATGTATAGATAATTTTACACCTAGGGGTGCCAGAAAATTAAAATTGCTTCCCTTTTGGATGAGAAGCGTTTCACAGTCCAGGCTGAGGTTTGACAGAGGAATATTCTATTTTTAAACTGAGTGGCACAAGCAGACCCTTAAATGGGCTGAAGCGCCACATCACGAGAGGCGCACTTTTGCACTTAGCTAAGACACTCACACCTCCTTTTGGGGGGTGGGGTGGAAATTTGCACTTGAAGCGGAGGTGGAGGTGTGCACATTTTTTTAGCTGGGAATAAGGTTGAGCTTATTATTACCCAAAGAAACCCGAAGACACATCCTTCCTTGCCCTGAGTTACGAGCACGCAATTGTGGAGCGCTAAGGCGATCCACATCAGAAGGGCACCTTGTGACTCTGCATAACTAACATGAGAATGATATGGGCGATTTCACATCTCTTCAAAAATGAAAGTTGGCTTCACCCGGGAACAATTTTTCTCAGGATAGTTTGGGGAAATGAAAACCCGAATTCTACCGACACCGTTATCAGTTCCACGTTTCATTCTGGGTCATTGCGGGGTGGAGAGGAGAACCCAACTTTCGAAGGCTGCTCTAGAAGTCTCATGTTACGATCCAAAGGGCACAGAACGAGGAAGCCAACCCTGGTTCTAAGTGTGGCTGAGACTGAGAGCAACAGAGGAGGATGTCATGACTAGACAGCTGTGGTGTGTGCTTTACCTGGGGCTTCCCTTGAAGACTGTACAGAATGCCCCAACCGGTGCAGTTCTAGAGGGAAACTCCTACAAAAGACGCTGCCCGAGTTTTACAAACAGATTTTGCCAAAATGTGGCACTGAGCTCTGCTTTTCCAGCAAAACTGTGACATACCAAGCAATGAATTCATTTACTGGCCCCTGTGTTCACTCTTCAATTGCGACAAAAAGATTGTAAAGTCATATATGTGTGTGTGTATGTGTATCTACCTGCCTATCCACCTATCCACCTACCTACCTACCCATCCATCCATCCATCCATCCGTGTGAAAAACGACTCTTTTTTCAGTGCCGTTGCGAGTTTGGACAGTCACTAAACGAATGGTTGTAAGTTAAGAACTACCTGTGGTTCTCAGCCAGGGGCTACCTGTATGGAAACAACCTCTGCTGAGATTTCTTTATTTGCACCATGTCCTCTCAAGCAGACCTCCATAAAAAGGGACCTCACCTTGGCCACAAAATCTAGCAGACTTAACCTCTTGCAAGAGTCACGTCAAAAGATCAGAGATGGAATTTACCCAAGACTTCACTTCATTGAGGATCGAAAGAGAGAGGAAATTTTCTTTTCCAGAGACTTGGGAGGGGGGGTTCAAACTGACAATGATTGCCGCTGCCCCCCCCACAAAAAAGCAGGTCAACACATGCTGTCCTGTGGTTTTAAAATCCGGAATGATCTCACTGAAGTTGGCCCAACTCAGCCGAAGCAGAGCGGGCAAAATTGGCAATGCCAAGAAGATGACAACACAACTCCCTATGCCAGATTTGGGGAGATTCGGAAGAAAGTTTCAGGCGGTCTTCAAGATCTCCTTCCTCGTTTTTCTTAAAATCCTCATCTCACATAAACAGGAATTGCTTGTTCATAGTGAAGAGAAGGACCAGGGGAGACATGATAGCAGTCTTCCAATATTTGAGGGGCTGCCACAGAGAGGAGGAAGGGGTCAAGCTATTTCCCAAGGCACCTGAAGGCCAGACAAGGAACAATGGATGGAAACTGAACAAGGAGAGATTCAACCTGGAAATAAGGAGGAATTTTCTGACAGTGAGAGCAATCAACCCATGGAACAGAAGTTGCCTTCAGAAGTTGTGGGAGCTTCATCACTTGAGACTTTCAAGAAGAGACTGGACTGCCATTTGTCAGAAATGGTGTAGGGTCTCCTGCTTGGGCGTGGGGTTGAACTAGATGACCTATAAGGTCCCTTCCAACTCTGATTGTCTGTTAAATCTGTTAAATTTCAGGAGTAATTGCATTGGTGTTTTTAACGGAATGCTTTCAATCAGCCTGTCAGACGTCTGATTATAACATCAGCTGGGGATTCACTTCCTTGTTTAGCGACAAAAGCAAAACCGCTCACCCTAACCACTTTTTCTTCCTTAAAGAAACTTTAAAAACTTCTAGATAATATTCAAGTGAACAAGCTTCCCCTTCAGACGTCCATGAATGCTCAGAAGTGGATGAAGAACAAAAAAAGAAAAAAAAGAAGGGGAAAATATTTGCAAAGAACGCCGAGGCACTGAAAGCAAGAAAAAGGCCGTTGTTTAGGCAAGCAAATGAATTATTTACTGGAACTTCACATCCATTAATTCATTGTGTTTGCAGTCCTCCCTCCTTGAAAGAGTTAGGTCATTGTACGCTTACTTCATAGCTGTAATAACAGGAATATTTCTCAGGAAACGCCAATTAGATCTTCTGGTCAGAACTCCAGACAAAATCTGGCCTGGCAAGGATAAATCCATAGCAGGGCATTTTCCAGAATGGCTCATTCTGGAAAAGATCAAAAGGATCTCGCTACTGCATTCCTCAAAGTGACTCACCTAACAAACGTGGCAAGAAACGTCTTTAAATGGGGCAAAACTCACTGAAGAAACGTCTCACTTAGCAACGTAAATCTTGGGCCTCAATTGTGCTCATAAGTTAAGGAATAACAGAGTTGGAAGGGACCAGAGAGGACATCTAGTCCAACCCTTTGCTTAAGCAGGAGATCCTAGACCATTTCAGACAAACAGCTGTCCGGTCTCTTCTTGAAAACCTCCAGGGATGAAGCACCCACAACTTCTGGTGGCAAGGAGTTCTGCTGATTGTTCTCCAAAATGTTTTTTTTTTCCCCTTGCAAAGTGTTTTTTTTTCCCCCCTCCCTGACGATATTTTCTGCCTATCTCTGATGTATAACTTTAAAAGAGTCAAGAGGGGGAGAATAGATCTGCCTTTGCACAGGAAGGAAAAGTAAAGGAAACTGAAGTTTAGAAAAAGAAACCGCAAGGCAGAAGACAAGATTCTTATCTACGATGGGTTTGAGAATTTGCAGAAAGAACCGTCCGTTTTTAAACGATGCTCTTCCTTCTTTCTAGGTTTTGTTACTGTCCACTTTGCACTCCTGAATTCCTCCTTATTCCCACAAACCTGAGATCTTTCAAAGGGAAGGAGGTAGTCCTCATTTTACGACCAGCAGAAAGGAGCTAAGAGAGAGGTTGGTAGTTCTGACCTGACCATAGAGCCCCATTCCACCATCCCAACCAATTTATGGAGAGGAGAGTCCAACCTTCAAACCCAAACGAGAGATTGTTTAGCACTGATGGCTGTTATGATTTGTCCTTTTTAACGTCTCCCCAAAAGAGAGAGGCGGGATGGGGGCAGGGGGAGTAAACCCCAACCCCAAGCATTAACTCCTGCAAGAGTCCTGCTAAAATATGCATCTATCCAGTTGGAATCGATTTTAAAAACAAAAAAAGCTGTGTTTTGGTTTTATTTTCACAAAGCCACTCATATTTTCTTCCAGAGGGGATTTAGCACAGAAACGTTCTTTGTTGCTTGCATTCTTCAACAGAATCTCAAGCATAAATAGCAATCCACAGTGCAAAAATAAGTATTTTCATGACCGGGAGAAAATTATATTAGGATATCTGCCCGAGACTGTGTTAGCTACTACAGTATATTTTAAAATTCTGCAACAAGCATCTATTCTGACAAAATAGGGAGCACTTTACAAACGGCATAAATTATTCAAATAAAACAAACATTGCTCTCTTTTTTTAAAGCTTTATTTTAAAATTTGCCATGTTCAGTTAAGTGGCACAAACAGATTTCCCCCTGAAGTTCATCCTGACCAAGAGAAAGTGTTTGCTCCGAGTTCAGCTCATTCAAAGTTACCCGTGCATTTTCCAAAGTCATGAGATCTAGAAACTTGTGCCTCCCTCACTGGAGGAGAGAAAGCAAAGAAAATCAAACTGCTTTTCCATACCATGTTCCAGGAGGAAATAAAGAACAGGGAAAAGATAAACAAGGAGGAGGAGATGGATAATGAGTAGGGAAGTAGGAGGAGGAGGAAGGAAGAACAGGAGGAAGATGAGGAATGGGAAGAAGAGAAGGGAAGAGGAGGAAGAGGAATAAGAGGAAAAATAGGAAGAGAAGGAAGGGGGGGAGGAGGAGGAGGAAGTGAAGAAGGAAAAGGAGAAATAATTCTGCAAGCCAAGTTCATTCTGAACTTTCATGCCCGCCACTGCAGTTTTACAACATTTGCAAGGCTGTGGAACATGGGGATGCAGCCGTGATGGGTTCCTGCACTTGGTGCGTGTTACCTAAATGCCACCATGTTGTTTTTTGCATCCTGTCTCATCTCTTTGTGTAGAATATTGAAAATGGAGGAAGCACATTCTTGGCCCCAGGGCGACCTTCCTGTCCATTCTCTCTTCCTTTTGTCTCTTAGTTTCTTCCTCCGCTTGGTTTATTTTGCAGCCTCACTTCACACACACACACACACACACAAACCTACGTAACTGCACATTTCCACTCCTGCTCCCGCTCCCCGAAAAGCCAGGACCTCTAAACACAAACCAACAACCCTCTCCTTCTCATTGTAAGAAAACAAAAGAGGGAAATCAATTCCCCTTCAGTGCAAAAGCAAAAAACAGAATAACAGAGTTGGAAGGGACTTTGAAGGTCTTCTAGTCCAACCCCCTGCTCAAACAAGAACCCTACCCCAATCCCAGACGAATGACTGTCCACTGTTCTGGAATACATAAAAACAAGGACCGAGAGTTCTTCAAAAAGGCAAATAATGGAAAAAATTAAAAAAACCATGTCCCCCAAAACCATCAACTACGTTTGCTTTCTACGATGCTAAAATACAACTTAAGAGCTCTTGGCTTCCGCAGATGCTACCACCGCTGTCACGTCTCAACTTCCTTCTCATTTTACTTCATTTTTCCTTCTGTTCAATCACGTCCGATTCTCAAAGAGACTTCCTGGACAAGGCGCTGCCGTTCTCTTAGCCAGGTTTTGCCGAAACGGTTTGCCATTGTCTCCTTCCTAGGGCTGAAAGAAAGTGGCTGGCCCCAGGTCCCCTGGCACAGCCTACATCCTGCCAGGATGGCTTTGACACAATCCAACGACAAGGTTTGGTTACCCCAGGTCCTTGGACGGGACCAAATCCAGGCTGTGCAACCAACTGTGATAAGAACATATTAGTCTCGGATATACTTCTGGCTGTCTAAATCAATTGGACAGAAACACAACTCGGAAACACTTTGAACACTGAAACGCACAGAAGACACCAAACTGCTCGACGAAGTTCAGAGAAAGAAGAGGGATTTTTTTTTTTTTTTCAGAGGAAGTTGATCAGGAGGGTGTGTTAAAACACGCATCATGGCTTCTGCAAATGCAGCACTCATGACAGACATAAGATTGTACATTTGACTCAAATGTGCCTTCATTGGGCATCTTCTATAGTTGGGTCAGGATCCAACTCCAGATCTTCTGGTGCTATTTTAGGATTCTGGGAGTTAAAATCCTGCAAACACCAGGAATTATTTCTTGCCATGGTTGTGGCAAAAATATTCCCCGTTATACAGACAGACAGACAATCAATCAAGGACTACCTATAGAATTGCCTTGGACAGCGAGATGGGCACCCTAACAATTTCATTTTAAAATATAATAAATATGATATACTTCTCAATTGAATTAATTCTTTGCTTCGTCATCTGAAAAAGGATGCAGGATAATTTTATCTTTTAAAGAAATAGCTCAAAATCCCCAAATGGGCTATGAGGAAGCAAGGGTTTGCTTTGCTCCTATATGAATTTGTCTAATGTGAAAGACAGTTGCTAAAATGCAACAGGATTTAATTGAAGAAGAATAAAGTTATCGATTACAAACACACACACACAGCTTTTATGATTTATTGATACACAAACAAGACTGAATATAATCGCTGGGTAATAACAGTTTATGTCCCAAAGCTTTGCCTGTTCAAATCCATATTTATGGATTTCATGCTCATCACAAAACAATTGGATGTAAAGTTTGGCATTTTGATCAGATACCGGTTTATAAATAAAACACAGAGAAAACCCTGCAGATATAATAGATGTTTCCTAGCAATCAGTCAGTAGGGAAATAATAAATGGATTTTTCTGGATGGGGCAATTAATGGATTAAACTATTAAGCAGCCAGATATTTGAATATATATGGGTGGAACGTTTGGGCTGATGCAGTAGGGGGCAGATACAGATCGCCCTCAATCATTTAGTGATTGCTCAAAGTTAAACAGCACTGAAAAATGTCCATGTTTCACACTTATGACCATTGCATCCTCAGGGTCACGTGGTCCAAATTCCAACAGTTGGCAAACGACTCAGGTTTAACGACGGTTATAGTTTTCCTGGGGTCATGTAATCCTCTTGTGACCTTCCAGTGATGGGAGGTTTTTAACTTGATAACTTGGTTGACTTATGCTCTCTAAACCAAGGGTGACTTAGTAGCTAAACCCTGATAATGAAGCCCCGCGTGGCTTTGTGTGATATGCAGGGAAGGACCAGTTTCAAACCAAACCAAATGTTAAGCATTTCGTGGTACCGAAGAGCGAATCCCTCCCATTCTCTTCCAGTTGTAGAAAATTAAAGATTGAGCTCCACGTGACCCCACCAGCGCTTCCAAAACCAACCCGGGAAAAAGCTGCCTTCCATAACCACAAATACACACACGGCAGCCACAAGTTACAGAGATCTATCATTAGAACAAGGGCCTGGGTTTATTTCCAAGAAAAAACAAACCAGGACATTGGATTTATCTACTAAAAGTCAAGGTGGGTGGTGAAAGGAGGTTAGACAGGGCCAAAGGCTGCTCTGAGCTACTCAGGGGCTAGTTCCTGAGGAGGAAGGAAGGAAGGAAGGAAGGAAGGAAGGAAGGAAGGAAGGAAGGAAGGAAGGAAGGAAGGAAGGAAGGAAGGAATAGCAATTGCACTTAGACTTATATACTACTTCATGATACTTTACTGCTCTCTCTAAGTGGTTTACAGAATCAGCCTCTTGCTCCCAATAATCTGGTTCCTTATTTTACTGGCCTCGGAAGGATGGAAAGCTGAGTTAACCTTGAGCCAGTCAGAATCGAGCTGCTGGCAGTCGGCAGAGTCAGCCTGCAATGCCGTCCTCTAACCACTGCGCCCCCCGGGCTCCACAATTGTTACTTTGAGCAGCATGCTCACCCAGACCATCCATTCCACGCATTCAAGGGCCTAAGCAACCAGCAGACATACCATCATCCCCCGCCCGGCTTGCTTTATTCAGTGACCGCCACAAGTTCTCCGTCAAAGAGAGCATCAGCCGTGTAATTAGCTGATTACTCGAAAGCCGAGCCCTCCGACTCTTGCAAACGCCGAGAACCAACCCTGATCCGAGAGGCCCGTGCAACGATTCTGCAATTCTCCAACCTGTTTGGTTTCTAAAATGGCCGTCCTTCTTCAGTAGATCAATGTCTTCCTTATCTCAGGCAACCTTGCCTCGAAGTTGGAAATGCACCAAGTGCATTACACACTCTTCAGTCCACAGTTCAAATCCTGGCACCCGGAGTCTCAGTTTACATTTGGACGACACTGAGAGCGGATAAGTCCATTTCAAAACCCTTTGCTCCTTTTCCTAACGCCAAAGGAAAAATTGTTGGGCTTGGTTTCCCCAAACAATACAGGTAGAAGCCATTTCTCCCTTGCTCCACAGTGTCACGTTCACTAGCCTGGATGATGGTTAATGAAACGTCTGCATGCAAACAATCAAGTTCAGAGAGCATCAAAGGCTCCACGCTCCTCCACTCCACAAACTCTACTTTCTTCTAGCCCCGCTGATGCTACTGATTATTAATTACTAGTATTCTATAGTAAATTACTAGTGAACTGGTGATTGTAATTGGGTAATGAAAATGTCTGCAAGAAAACCAGAAAGTTCAGAGCTAGAGAGCAACTAGGGAATGCATGCTGGACTGATCATGTTCCCTAGGTGGGTCATGAAATGTCTGCAAGAAGACAACCACACTCAGACAGCACCAAAAACTGCACGCTCCTCCTCCTCCATTCCATAAACTCCCCTCCTTCCTAGCACTGATGATGTTCCCTAGCTGGGTCATGAAACATCAGAAAGAAAAACCACCAAGCGCAGAGCCGCTGTACACTCATTGGCACTGAAGCTGTTTGCCTAGTTTGGTCACCTGTTACGCTAAACCAGAGTTTCCTTCACAGAGTTGTTAAACCAAACCTCACATCAGCTCGGTTTGTGCACCGAGCTGAGCAATGAAAGCATGCTCAACCCCTCAGGCTGAATTTTCATATACTCTTTTAACCAAAAGTATATTTGGTTTTGGGGACCTTGTTTTGTAAGCCACTAATTATGGCCTATTGAGCAAAATAGGCCACTACGTTCATCCGACAATCCAAAGTAAACATGGCTTAATGAGATTAATCTATCCAGCCGGTTGACTGGTCTTATTTCATATTTGAGGCAAAAAATGAGGTTTCCTTCCCAAATCCACTGTAAAGCTTTAAATGTGCATGACACTACAACAGAATCCCAGAGTTGGAAGGGACCTTGGAGGTCTTCTAGTCCAACCCCTTGCAGTCCCCTTTCCTTTCCAATCTTCCGACAGAAGAAAATTCAGTGAATGAAATATGCTGGCATCACCGCCCCCTTAATTTCCCTTTCCTTAATTGATTGCAACTACAAAAGTTGTTCGTTCTCTTTCTTGCTTTTATTTCCCACTCCACTTCCCCAGTGGACATGTGAGTCAACAGAAACAGGAAGCCGAAGACACCCTATTTCATCGTGAATGTTATTCTTCCTTAAAAGTCTTTTGCTTTCCAATTTGCCATGAATACATATTAGAAAGAAAGAAAGAAAGAAAGAAAGAAAGAAAGAAAGAAAGAAAGAAAGAAAGAAAGAAAGAAAGAAAGGCTGCATTCACCCAACACGTTCAATTAGACCAGTTGAAAACTGTCAGCATTCACACGATATCCTTACTATCTTGGTTAGTTTGAACTCTTTGTATCTTTTTCTTCTTCTAGCTACTCAGCCCATTCGATTAGGTTACTATCTTTGTGCAAACCTGAAAACTGTTACTTCAGGGAAAAAAAGATTAAACTTGTTGATCTCCTATGTTCATAAAACACACCCATATGTAAGCTGCGGGCTAACGTCTCCGATATATATAGCCGAAAGGTTGGATTCACACCGGAGGCCAAGGAGAGTCTGGCTGATTTTGGGGTACGTCTGGCTTTGGGCGAAGAGGAAAGGACCCCCCGCAACTTAATTCTGAAAGTCAGGGGTTGGGGGCTTGTCATGAAAGAACAGCCAAAGAGCCCTGAGACCCCTTTACAAGGTGGGTAAAACCGTCAAGAGAGACTCCATAAACGTAGCAGAAAAAGATGGACGGATAGACACGGTCTCTTACAGACATGATCTCTTCAAGAAAAGCAGTCAAGCTGATTCATGTCATGAAAAGGCAGACAGAAACCAGAAACAAATAAATGCACCTTTCTTCCGCCTCGCCCCCATTAAATAAAAAGATTTCATCCTTTCTCTTCCATCCAGGGAGTTCTCAGCAATACCAGCCAAAGGTACCTCCTGGTTTGGAAAAACCTTAAAGAGGTTGCATGCATTCACACTCCTTTAGTTAAACCTGGTTTTCTCTCTCTCTCTCCCTTCTCTCCATCTATCTATCTTGGTGGCTGGAATCAAAAGGGGGGGAAGGCCGCAAGGGGGGGGGGACGGAGGAGAAACGCTGGAAAACATGAGGAAGGGGAGGTGCCTGCATCTAAGACCCCTGCCTATAAAAGAAGGTGCATATATATATATATATATATATATATATATATATATATATATATATATATGTATATGTATATGTATATGTATATGTATATGTATATGTATAGTATATGTATATGTATATGTATATATATATTAAGAAACAGCCTCTGTCTCCAAGATAGTTTTTGCCTTAAACCCCCAAGCAGAAAAATATCAGACCCTCCTGATTTTTTTTTTTTAAAAAAATATTATTTTAGCGAAGGAAGAAAGCAGAATTTTTTTGGGGGGTGGGTGGAAATCATTATTCACTCCCCATACACACAAAGATTCTCCAGGTCTCTGTCCCTGTTGGTCAGGCGTTTCTGACTTCACTTCCACGCCCGACCACTCCAGCCTTCCTCCTTCTCTTCCACCCAAGAAGGATCGGCTTAAACTCAGCCACATTTTTCTTTTTTTTTTAAAAAAAAGCCCGTTTCCGTCCCTTCGGTTAAGAAATGCGATTTTTTTTCTCTTTTTTTGGGCCGCTTCCATCCCACCGGGGCTCGTGTCCTTCGCGATTGCATCAGTGGAATAATAATTATAATAATAATAAATAATCATAATCATAACCTAGCATAGTTCTCTTATTTGCTGTGTACACTGTAGTTTTTTTTTGGTGAATAAATAAATAATGAATTACAGCCGAGGTGACCAGGCACACGCTCCCCCCAAAAAGCTGCCTCGTCCCCCGCCCATCACAAATGCATTTTACTCCTCGGGAGGAAACGGATCGGCTGCAAAAGAGCACGAGGACTCCGCTTTTTTTGCAGACCGTTATTTCTCTCTCTTTTTTCCTCCTCTCCGGGAGGCGGAGGAGAAAAGAAAAAAACCCAAAACGCTGCGAAGGAAAGACGGAAAAAAATAATATAATATATATATATATATCATTTTTTCTCTCCGGTTTTCTTTGCCCGGGGAAGTTTGCGCATCGGCGGGAGGGGGCTGAGCGAGGGGAAGAAGGGGCGAGCTCCAGCTCTCCCCCTGCTGCCCAGAAAGACCCTCCCCTTCCCCCCGGACCCTGGCTACAGCCTTGGCACTGTCCTGCCCCCCCCCGACTCCCCACTTCCCCCCAATTCCAAGGGGAGACTTACCCACAGCTCGGTGCCCCAATTCATGGTGCCAGCGGGCTGCGGGGCTGGCGAAGCGGCGGCGGGGTCCTCTGCAAAGCGGCTGGGCTGGAGGGGAAGGAAGGGTCTTTGGGGAGGGGGTGGCCTTCAGCCCCTGCTTCTTGCTGCCGCCTCCCGCCGTCGGAGGCGAGCCCCCTTCCGAGCCCTTTGCCCAACTGGCATAAAGCCGGCCAATTGCAAAGCCCCGAAGGCAAAAGGAGAGGAGAGAAGGCGGCGGGGGGGGGCGGCTTTTCGCCTGCTTTGTCTGTCTGTCTGTCTGTCTGTCGGGTCTCTTCGGGGACGTCTCCACTCCCCTTAAAAAAACAACAACAAAGCAAGCGAAAATAAAATAGAATAAAATAAAAATCCGGACTTGCTATCTGCCCATCGCTTCCTCCGTCCGGAGCAAAAAAATATATGTATGGCTCAACTCCGAAAGCTTAGGGAAGGGAGAGGGGGGGGAGATTGACAGCTCGGGGAGGCGCGGGGGGAGAATGGGGATAGCACGCATGCGCCGGGGGAAAGAAGAGAAGGAGCGAGTGTGCAAAAGAGGGGGAGGGGAAGAGAGGAGGAAGAGCAGGGGGCTCCGGGATTGCGCAAGCGCGAGAAGGTGGGGGTCTTTGGCACACACACACACACACGCACAAACACCCCAACCTTAAATGGGTTGAGCAAGACGCCGGCGCTTTTTGCAAAGCTTCCAGCGCAACCTGGCGGGCTCTTAGGACAGCCAGCAGCTGGGGTGGGGTGCGGTGTGTGGAAAGATATTTGGGGGATCGGGGGGTGATGGTCAGCTGCGCAAAGCCCCCCCCACCCCACCCTTAGCCTGGCTGTCGGGAGAGCGCAGCGGACTGGATCCGGATTTTGCGCCTTTGCAAAAGGAGAACCCGACGCGCCAAATGCCTGAAGGCGGATCCGCGGGGTGGAGAGGGCGCAACTCTGCTTAGCCAGAAGCAGACGTGCTGCAGCTACTGGGCTGGCCGTGTGGACGTAACGCCCCCGCTCCCCCCTTCTTCCTCAGGCCTGTGGTCAGCCACCTGTCCAAACCCTGCAACTACAATCAATCCATCGGGGATAGAGCTGGAAGAGACCTTGGAGGTCTTCTAGTCCAGCCCTCTGCTCAAATAGGATACCATTTCAGACAAGTGACTGTCCAGTCTCTTCTTAAAAAACCTCCAGTGATGGAGCACCCATAACTTCTGGTGGCAAGGAGTTCCACGGGTTAATTGTCTTCACTTTTAGGAAGTTCCTCCTTAGTTTTAGGTTGCTTCTCTCCTTGATTAGTTTTCTTCTTGTCCTGCCTTCTGAAGGTGCTTTGGAGTATAGCTTGACTCCCTCTTCTTTGGGGCAGCCCCTCAAATACTGGAATGCTGCTATCATGTCCCCCCTAGTCCTTATTTTTTCTCTAGATTCTTTTCTCTAAACTCTTCTGGTTGTAACCCAAGGACTCCCTGAACTTGGTAGGAAGGTAGTTGGGAACCTCGCGCTCGTGAAGGCTTTCCACCTCAACGGGTAGGCCGGTTTTGCACAACAGCCATCCCAATTGGCAGAACCGAAGGGCTCTGGGAGATCATCTAACCCAGCCCCTCTGCAGGTCCACACAGTAGTCTTGTGTGAGGGTACGGTCTGGCCAATCCCACCAGAACAGCAGCGAAGGAGAACAATGTGTGTGTGTGTGTATGCGTGTTGTGCATGAAAACAACCATTGTTCTTTGTCAGAGCCACTGCGAGACCTCCGGTCAACAAGAATGCAGTGAAAACGCCCAAATGTCTTGCGGATGATCGCAGTTGTGAAGGTGTCGTAGGGCAGGATCGGAATTAAAATCTCTAAAATACATCTTATTCGGTATGTGTGTGTGTGTGTGTGTGTGCGTGTGTGTGTTACATCTGCATTTTGGAGACCCAGTCAAAACACACCAGACTAGAAGGTAAGAAAAGTTCTAGTCCCGCCTTAGCCATGAAAGCTGGCCAATCATCAGGAGTCAGGAAATTCTAGTCTCACCATTAGCATGAAAGACAGCCGGGTGACTTTGGGTGACCAGGAGACTGGGAGTTCTAGTCCTGCCTTAAGCATGAAAGCTGGTTGGGTAACCTTGCACCAAGCACCAGGAGACTGGGAGTTCTAGACCCGCCTTAGACATGAAAAACAGCTGGGTGACTTTGGGCCAATCACCAGGAAACAGTGAGTTCTAGTCCCCTCTTAGCCATGAAAGCTGGTTGGCTAATCTTGGGCCAATCACCAGGAGACTGAGAGTTCTAGTCCAGCTTTAGGCATGAAAGCTGGTTGGGTAACCTCTGGCCAATGATCAGAAGATAATGAATTCAAGTCCCGCCTTTGATATGCAAATCAGCTGGGTGACTTTGGGCCACTCCCTCTCTCTCAGTCCAACCCACCTCACAGGGTTGTTGTGGGGAAAATAGGAGGAAGGAGGAGTATTGTGTGATTTTCATAAGAAGCCCTCAACTTACCAATGTAGTGGCCATTCAAAGTGAACAATGGCCCTGAAAAGAAGGGACCCGCCACTGGTTCTCGCACTTATAACGGTCACAGCTTCTCCCTGATCATGCGAGTCTCATTGCCCGTTTTTCTTTGGCCGAGAAATGGATAGTAAAAATAAAATGCAAGTGAAGTTTTTTTTTTTTTTAAATCAATGGATGTTAATTATGAGACAGCGGAAGGAATGAAAATTTTGCATATTTTGGCCTTGGTGGTCAAGGATCAGCCCGATTTTAGAAGACCTGAGTCATTTTTGCATAGAAACTATTTTAAATACACCAAGAAAAGCAGAATTTGCTTTTTAAAAGCACAAGAGAACAGTCCATAAGAAAACTGGCTGCTGCATTTGACATGAGCAAGGCGATCCAAGTTGAATTATGTTGAATTATGATGATCATCTCGGTGCATTATATTAATAAACTAAACCAAGGTTAAGCCAAGCATGATTTATCTTAACATTGAACAAGGTCAGTTTTTAGATTCCTACATTAAGACAATTCATTTTTCAATTGGTTTGTAGAATCGTTTGAATAATTAAGCAAGCAGCTTAATCATTACAACAGGAAGTCAAAGTAATGATTCTTAAATTAAATATGTACTGAAATCTGGCAAAGAAATGTACTCACGCAACATCTAGTGGCGAAAGGGAGAACACCAGTCAATTTCACCCTGTGACACACACACACACAGATATATATATATATATGCTACATTAATCTGTCTGTTTATATTTATGTCTGCAGTACTGTTAGGTTTCAACAGGATGTTCAAAGCAAAATATTTTCTGAATCTGGCCACGAGATTAGCAACAGCAGTTGGAAAAACAGATTTTAGCCATCAAATGGGCTGGTAAAAAAACAACCCCAAATTATAACATTGGCACCGCCGGAGGAATATATTACAAATATAGATTCTGCAAGGGTTGGGTAGACATGAAGGCAGGGGCAAGTGAGTCTATATCTCCTGCCTTTGCAGGTTGTCTTTGTGTGTATATATATATATTTATTATGTATGAAGGCTTTGAGCCTGTTTTGTAGTAGCAGAATTATTGTGAGGCTGGGTTTTGTATCTGGGATGAACACAGAGACTAAGCCATGGCTTTATCAACCGTATCTTTGGCGAGTGGGTTAACCCCTATCATGGTGGTTTATGTTATGCTTGTGGGGAAGATAAATAAGAATATCATGTACCATGCATACACACAAACATATACAAAAAACCAAACACAAATACAAGCTGGCTATATACATTTGACTGCTGATATATGTGTGTGTGTGAAGTTATATAAATGTTATGTATATGTATATGTATATGTATATATATATATATATATATATATATATATATATATATACATACATACATACATACATATACATACATATATATATATATATGGCATTCTGCTTTGCTCGGGTATTATATATAAATATATATTATATATGAAGTTATATAAAATATATGAGTGTATGTTCACATATATACACATACTGTGTACTTGATATATATGAATAAAGTTGAATATATAAATGTAGTGCGCATGTATATACTTACAACAGTGTGTGTATGTGGATAGATGATAGATGAGATAGATAAATTAGACTGATTAGAGAGATACAGATGATAGATAAGAACACTCATAACCAATGAAATGTGGCTTCAGGATGAGGTGTGACAGGGTGCAGCACCCTTGAGAGTCAGCAGAGGGCGCCCTTTGAGACACCCGCCTCCCCTCCATGCGCGAAGAAAGCAGCGGCCGCTAGTCAGCCTTCTCTTTCCCGGCCTCTCTATGGTCCGCCCGCTTTCGCTTTCCCCTCACCGGAAGTCCCGCGACGCTCCTGCCGGCGCCGCCAGAGAGGCGGGGCGGCCGGTGACCTTTAACCCCGGAAGAGGGCGGGCGGGGCGATGTTGTTTCTGGAGTGAAGATGGCGGCGGGAGGGAGCGGCGGCGGCGGCGGTTCCGGTTTCCCCTGCCGGCTCCTCCTGGCCTTCCTGGCCGGGCTGCTCTCCGGGGGCCCCGCGGAGGCCCGGCTCCACCATCTCACCCTCAGGGTAGGCGGCCGAGGAGGCGGACGGGGCGGACGGGCAGGCGCCGAGACACGCGGAGGGCCTTTCCCCGCCCCACCCGGAGCCTCCAGCCCTCAGATATTCCCCGTTCTTGCAGCCCCATCATCCCCAGCCTGGAACCCCATTAGGCTGGTCCACCCCAGAACCATCATCCTTGGCTGGGTTGCCTTTGGAGTTTTCTACCCCAAACACCATCATCCCCAGCCCCTTCTTACACTCCGTCCCCATCATCCCCAGCTGAGTCCCATGAGGCTGGTACACCACAGCCCCATCATCCCCTGGCTGGGTTGCTTTAGCACTTTTCTCCCCTAAAAGCCATCATCCCCAGCCTGGAATCCATTCAGTCCCATCGTACTTCGCTAGGTTCCTTTTTAGGACACTCGTATCCCAACAACCATCCTCCCCAGCCGAGCTCCTTCAGGATGGTACGTTCCAATCCCATCATCTCCAACTTGGAATCCTTTAGCGCTTTTGCACCCCAATCCCATCACTCTTGGCTGGATTCCTTTAAGACTGTTGTACGCCCCCCCACCAACACCGCCCATCATCCCCAGCCTGGGATCTCTTAAGGCTATTACCCTCCACTCTCACTACCCCAGGCCCCATCTCTTTAGGCTGGTACATCCTAGACCCATCATCCCCATCTGGGATCCCTGTTCAACCTGCACGTGTTGAATCGGCCCGCTTTAAACACATTCTTTAAAAGTCAGCTTTTTTGGCACGGGTCCACGGAAGGCGTCGTGTCTTAAATTACTACTTGGAGTGTCTTTCGAGTAAAATGTCTAGCAAGACTGTACAAGTGGTGGCAAGTGCATAAGTGGAAATATTCAGGATGATCCTTTTGCTTGTTCATGCTACATTTTATCTATATCTGTCACCATCCTGCTCCTTCAACGACCCTGTAATCCCTTGCATCGGGGGTGGAGCCTGGGCAACTGAATAGCGCCAAGTGTTGACTGGCCAGATGCCTTTCCTGTCACCGATGCAGAGTTATATTCAGCAGATGTATTCTCATCGTGCCCAGAGAAATATCTGCCTCTACCTAGGATCGAACTCACAGCCTCCTGATTGTGAGCCGAGAGCTCCACCTCTAAGCACACTGCACCAATCACATTTGTGTATATTTGTGACACTGCTTAATTTTAAGTGGGTTTTTAAAATTTCTAGCTCGGAATGACGTTGATCTGTTACCATTTTGATGTGTTACTACTAGGTTGTTTCATGTTGAACTGTTTTTGAAATCTTTGAATTGTAAGAAGTTTGACTAGGCAATGGCTTTCCTTTATCCTCGGATACAAGTTGCCTTCATAACTGCAATTCTCAGAAAATATATCTCATTTCCTGAAAGAACAGTAAGCACCGTATTAAGGTGGTTTATTTTAATGCACCGGTGACCATACATACAATACAGCTTTCTTTTCAGCTACTGAGGCTTAACATTGCAATTGAAAATGCAATTTATTCTCTTTAAAAAAAATTTGTTCAGAACATCCAGTTAACATTAGCTAGAACTCTTAATCTCGTAATATATCACTTCAGCATTTGATATTGTTGCTGGGGGTGGGGTGGGAGGAAATATGTTGGTGTGTCACCATATTTTATTGTGATGAGTTGACAGTGTTGCGAAATGTTCCTTTGCTGAACCAAACCAACCACTGCTACTTTTTTTGGCAGTAAACTAAAAAAAAAAAAAGTTGGAATTTTGCAGATATCTTGTACTCTAATTTTGCAATGATTCTTGGTTTTGATAGGAATATAAAAGTTGATTTTGTTCCATACATTGTGAGAATTGGTCTGCTAAGAAAGATCTTATGAATGCCCTAGAAAGCTGTCAGCCTTCCTAGATAAACCTGATGGAAAACGCAAGCAGAGCAACTAATTCTAATTTATTCTAAAGCTACCTTAACAAAATCTTTTAAGTCTGAAAGTACAAATCCCCCATTGTCTCTTTTACAGTCTGTTAGGGAGATCCCTTTCTGAGTTTCTTTCTCTGCCTGTTATGCAGCTCTGGGCTATTCCTTCTTTTATCTGATTATTCCCTAATTCATTTGATCATTTTCCTCCTCCCACTTCCTAAGGTTGTTCCCATGTTCTACTGCCGAAGCAGTACTGCACCTAATTTACTCGGTGTTGCTTCCTCAGCATCTTCACCACAGACCTTTGTGAATAAATATGAAGAGAATCCGATTGCACTTCCGAAGTTAGGAATATATATATTCCGTGGGGAGCTTAGTCTGGATTCCCAGGAGGAAGGAGGGGCTGCCTTTCGGAAGGCAAGCTTAGATGGCTTGGTTGGGAAGAAGAGAGTTCAGACATCTCCTCCCTAGCAATTCTTAGAGAGTGTATTTATAGTGACGTAAATACTTGCTTTAGTTTGGCAAGATTTTTGCCTGGAGGTGAGGAACAAATGAAGGAAAATGCTCAGAAATCATTCTACATGCCCTCCTTGGCTCTCGCAGCCTGACATAACTGCAGCCATAAGCGAAAAAGATTCCTGCTGAATCAGGACAGGCATTCAGTGCGTCTTCATATTACAGTTAATTGTCAGGTGCAAATTAACCAGGAGCATTTTTTGGCTTGAAAGCAACATTATTGTTGCAACCTAGATAGTACAATTTAATCAACTAACGGTCAGGGCTAAATTGGCGCTAGATAAAGGTCAACGGGATTCATAGCCGTCTGGATCCTTGGGTCTCTTGTGCAGCGACTCCAAACTGATGACCCATTTAACTCCACTGTCCAGTTCACCCTGCTCATTTCCTGCTCGACTTACAACAGTTTGTTTAACAATTGTTCCGAGTTACAACAGGCACGTCTTTTTGAGGATCTTCCTTACGTGGACATTGTGTTTGAAGGACTCTGGAAGGCAACCTTGAGGCCATTCAGGTCGTTCTGAGTGTTAAACTAGCGTTGGCACTCATAAAGATGAGTGGAGGATTGTCGTAGCTCTGTCTCTGTGGTCTCTCTTCTCCGTAATCAGATCACTTGGAAGCCCTACCAGAATTTCGACTTTGTGGAATGAGTCGCTGGTGAGGGACCACGTTCTCCAAACCCTGCCAGATGGAGGCTCATCAGGGGTCTCGTCCTCCTGGCAGATCTTAGGAGATTTGTGTCATTGTACGAGTAGGTGATTAGTGTGTCTAATCATAACACAGATGGTTAGAGGGCAGCCAAGCCAGTGACTTTCAACCGTGATTAGGAATCCCATTTTTGTTCCTCTCCCCTGCGTACCGTAACCTCCATCTTTCATGGTCTTCTCCAAACAAACAAGCAAAAAGCCAACTGACATCGCACCCAGGACAATAAAGGCACGAGTGTTTATTTGGCTTTTAATGCTACCGTAAATGTGGGCCAGTTGCCAGTCGCCCAAAATATAATCATGTGATCGGGGAGGGGTGAGGGCAGCTGTCAGAAGTTCAAATCTGGGTTGTAAGTAAACCCTGGGAAGGTCCATTTGTAATTCTGAATTGTCACTAAGTGACTGGCCATAACTAGAGAACTACCTGCATTTGGCAATTAGCTACTGCTTCATAGGCTTCCCATAGTTCCACAAAGAAGAAGAAGGGGAAGGGGGGGAGAAGGAGAAGGAGAAAAAGAGGAGGAGGAAGAAGAGGAGGAGGAAAAGGAGAAGAGGAGGTTACTGTGGGAGGTTCTTGGTGGTCTCTGAGCCTGGTGGTTTTCATGCAGACATTGCATTACCCAAATAGGTATAATATCATCAAGCCCTCCTTCCTTCTAGCACTGAGGATGTTACCCAACTTGGTAATGAAACGTCGGCAAGAAAACCTCCAAGCTCAGAGACCACCGAGGGCTCCAAAGATTCAGTGGGGCTGTTTTGCTTCCCACCCTGACAACCGCTTCCATCTGTGGCCCCCTGTAAACAACAATTCCGTTTCCTCTGCTCCAGGATGATCTGAGGCAGAAAGTCCACCTCAACACATTCGGCTTCTTCCAGGATGGGTTCATGAGAGTCACCGTCAACAGCCTCTCGGTCCAATCCGTGGGGGAGAGCGACAAAGACATTCAGGTAAGTCCCTTTTTGTCCCGGCGTCCGTCACGCAACTACGGTTGAGCGTAGAAGGAGGACATTCAAATTTGAACTCACTCCCCCAAGAGTGGCTGGTCTTCAGAAGAAATAGGCCTGCTTCCTTGGCACATCGGATTTTAAATCAGTCTTATCCTTTGTCGCTTTTTTCAAAACCTGCAGGCAGCCTCGAATATTAACCCTTCGTTAAAAATATATATATTTTTTTCAGGTGGGCTTCAGCTTAGATCGAACACAGAACGATGGATTTCCCACTTACCTGGTAAGAAAGTCCTACCTGGATATTCAACTGCTCTGAAACGCTTTGAGTTGGGTAATGCCGTACATTTTGGACAAAAATTGACAAATCTGGTTGTCACGCAAACTAGAACTTGTTCTCGGTTGCCTCGTGACTCGCTACCTTTTCCAGGCACAACAAAGGGCCACACGTTAGTTACAAGGTAGTGGTTGTAAGTCGAGGATCGTACCGAGACCAGCTGACTTTAAAAGCCGTTTGGATGCTGTTTAATTAAAGGGGTTCATCCTCATCCTATAAGTATCTCTTTGCTTCCCCCCTTGCCTTTTTTTTTCTTTTTTCTTTTTGACAGAACGAAAAAGTGGATTACTGCATCTTGAATCAAAAGCCAAACCATGAGGTCTTGGCCATCATTCTGCTCCTGGATTTCTCAGAGAAGCTGTAAGGAATCTTGGGGAACTGGGGGTGGCTGGGGAATACTGGGAGTTGCAATCCACACAACTTTAAAGTTGAAGCTCTGTTTTTAATGTTTGCTGAGCCTCAAAAGCAATGCAGCCAAGTCGTCTTTAAAAAACTATCTACTTATTTACTTAACTATCTATCTATCTATCTATCTATCTATCTATCTATATATCTATATATCTATATATCTATTTCATCTATCTATCTCTATATCTAATAACTATATCTCATCTATCTCTATCTCATCTATTTCTTCTCTCTATTTCATCTCTCTCTCTCTCTCTCTCTCTCTCTCTGTCTCTGTCTCTTTCTCTCTATCTGAGGATAGAGAATATCCCAGTCATTTTAATGAGATGCCTAAAAGGAAAGATTTTGAAAGATTGCTCAAGTTAATTTGAGAATTAAAGCATGCCAGAGTTGTTTGTTCTCCTGGACGAATTGAATCTATTTAAGGAGTGTAATTAAAACAAAAAGATCAATAAGCCAACGTCTCATTTTGGTGCATGTAGACGCAAACTAAATTGGAAGAAACGACTCTGTAACATTGGGGACATCAGATGCTCTTGTTCTTTTGGGTTGTTTTTTTTTTTGGCCTCTCAATCAGCATCCGACTCTAACTTTGTCCTTTGTCGCCCGCAGGGTCAAAGTCAAGTTCGAAAACAAAACCCCACAGTTGCCTGACATTATCTTCAGCGAATCCCAAGCAACTGGTCCTCCAGGAATTGCCGAGAAATCTGGTAAGTTCTTTCCCTCCCACTACGCAGGAAGGTAAAACATGACACTTCCTTTGCGACATGAAATTTAAGAATTCTTATATAAGAAATAATTAAGAGAAGCCAAGAATTCACCCAGTGCTGGTATAGAGCTGTCTGTGGTTGATTCTCCGTCACTGCCCTGAAGGATCACGATATTGATTCAACCAACACAATAGACGTACACACTTTAAACCCCAAAATACACCGAGGCAGAAGGTTTTCCACCCCAAGGATAAAACATCCAGACACCCAATCTGTAGAGATTCTCAGTCATCCGGGTCATAGTTGTCCCAAAGGTGCTTTTTGAGTGGTGTGGGAGTAGGATTGGATTTCCAGAGGAAATCAGGACTCAGGAGCACTACTCAGGTAACCCTGAGGACCCAGGTAAATCTCCCAAGTCCTTCAATGGGATGAGAAGCAAAAAAACAAGTCCAGTTGCCTCCTGAAAAAAGTACTTTTAGGGTACCCAGACAAGCTGAGGGACGTGGTATGTGTGCGGTACAATGCAGTGAGACATGTACAACTTCAGTCACGAAAGGAACTCTCGCAATTCGAGGGCTACCTGTAATTAAGTCTGAAGATCACGTGGATGCGTCCTTCTTGCATACAGGCCAGTTGGATGATCTAACGTACCCATTTCCCGCCCTCCCTTGTTCGAATTGCGTCTGATTTTGCTTGTCTTCACCTTTTAGAACCAAAGCAGGTGCCTAAGGACAATGCGACGGAAGTCCAGGTAAGCAGCAACGGAAGAGGTAATGCTCTTTCTCCATCCTGTTGCGTGCGATGCTCAGCCTGCTGCCTGGGGAATTCTGGGAGTTTGAAGTCCACGCGTCTTCAGGCTGCCAGCCTGGAGCAACACTGCCATGGAGGCTATCACCAGTTTGAAGAAAGCTTTTGAAAGCTTAAAAATCCCTTTTTAAATTTTCTCGGTTGTTTTTTTTACTTCATTGCCTGCCTCTTACCAACCCCAATCTCTGGTAGTTTACTGTCGGGGAGTCACCAAGGATTAAACTAGGTTATCTATTCGTGTTCTGGTGCTTTGAAGAATAGCTTGACTCCCTCTTCTTCGGGGCAGCCCCTCAAATATTGGAAGACTGCTATCATGTCACCCCTAGTCCTTCTTTTCATGAAACTAGACGTACCCAACTCCTGCGACCGTTCTTCGTAGGTTTTAGCCTCTGGTCCTTTAATCATCTTTGTTGCTCTTCTCTGCACTCTTTCTAGAATCTCAACACCTTTTTTTATAATACGGTGACCAGAATTTATACCTGTTGCTTCCGATCTGATTTGGCATAGCCACAAAACTTCATATAAATATATATATGTATATATTTTGTCCGCCAGGTGCCTGCTGTGAGAACACACCCAATGCAAAGCGGGAACAATAGTTTTTCATTCCAGGTAGGTGCTTTTTGTCCTTACCATTCCTTATGAAACCTGAGCAGGCCTTGGCTTGGTTTGAAATGAATTTTTCCAATTCTCATTTTGCTTTGAAAGCAGAATGGAGACAGCTTTGCAATAGAATAGATGACAATATTTGAGAGGTAAATAATAGCAGCAGAATGCCATCCTGGATATTTATTGGGTATGTAATTTCTAAAGCCACCCAGAGTCACTTGATTGAGTTGGGTGGCTGTAGAAAATGAATGAATGAATTGAATATATAAATTGTATGTATTGCTGTGCACAGCCACCCCGAAGTTCTCTGGTAAAGTAATTTGTAGTGAAACCTGCAACAAAGAAAAACGGTAAAAAAAATAAATAAACATAGCCAATAAAGCACCTTAATTGGCGATCTGTGCAAAATCTGGCCAAAGTCATCCCCTTCTTCTTCTTTCCGTGTGCTTTTCAGTTCAGCATCAATTCAAAGGAACAAGAAGGACTTTATAGTCTGTATTTCCACAAGTGCATACTGGGAAACGTGCCGATTGAACAAGTTCCCTTCAGCTTGGACGTGAGTTGCTTTTCTTTTTCTCTTTTCCTTCCAATGAAGGGTCAGGAATTGAATTACTCGTGGGCGTTCCATTGTTCCCAGATGAAACTCCTTATCAAAAGTCTGCCTGTCTAGTTGCATCTATATCTCTCATTTCATTTGTCTGTCCGTCTATATGTCTGTCTGTCTGCCTCTTATTCCATCCATCCATTTGATGGCTGACCGACATGATATAAAACGTCTTACAAAACATCAGAACGATAAATAAGGGTCTTAAATTTTTTTAAAAAAAAGAATTAAAATGAAACCAAGCAGGATTGTGAGGCAGAGAAATCTCTTTGACCTGCATTAACCCGTTCACACAACCTCAGTGTTTCTACCGAGGAGCAATTGGCTGGGAATTGCGTGGGAGGGAAACGGTCCCCGAGGTCCAGAAGATACAGAAGCAGGTGAGAGAAACAAAGGGAAAAGCAGCCATTTGTCCAGGATGGCCTAGGGTTGGACTAGAAGACCTCCGAGGTCCCACCCAGCTCTATTATTCTACGATATCTCCTTGAAAAAAGGACTGTAGAGTTCCAGCCTGCTGCTCGGAGAAGAGCATTTTCCTGTCCTTGAAGGAACGGATCCTTACCTGATGCAGCCTCCCAGCCAGGGTTCCATAAAATGCTTGTCGCCTTCTCCCCTTTTGCTGGGCCTTCTAACAGCTTCCAGCTTTCTGGGTGACCCCTGTTCTGCTTGCAGATTGCCATCACCGAGCATAATCCAAACAGCTACCTCTCCGCTGGAGAAATCCCACTTCCCAAACTCTACATTTCCATGGCGTTTTTCTTCTTTGTGGCCGGGGTCGTGTGGGTCCACACCCTCCGGAAGCTCAGGTAAAACGTGTGGGGTCTCCTGCTTGGGCGGGGGGTGGGGAGGGTTGGACAAGGTGACCTCCAAGGTGCCCCTTTCCAACTGCGTTGTTCTGTAAATCTGTGTGAACCGGTTTCCCCAAGGGGGATTTTCAAAGAAAGCTTCACTTGGAGCCCATCGGTCAATCGCTCTTAGGAATCGCAGGCGAAGATTCCCAGGCAGATCCTCCTCTCGGTATAGGAGAAACAAGGGAGCTCAGATTTCCTCTGCAAAGCAAGGCAGTCGTAAAGCCTGAATTTTGATCACGTGGCCGTGAAAATACTGCAATGGTTGTAATACATAAACAGGTTTATTGACTTTTCAGGTGTCCTGTTTTGTCTTGCAGGGCTGATGTTTTTAAGATCCATTGGTTAATGGCTTTGCTTCCTTTCACCAAGTCCCTTTCTTTAGTCTTCCATGCGGTAAGTTACTCCTGGATTCCCTTGTTTCTGTGCCGTAGGGAGAAAGAATCATTTTCATTGGCCTGGAAGGGACCTTGGAGGTCCGCTAGTCCAGCCCTCTGAAGAGTTTGCCTGTTCCAGAGATTGAGGCCAAACAAGACTGTTTTTCTACAGATAGTGCTTAACTTGCAAATGATTTGGACTGTCATCTCTTTCACTTGTGACAATCAGCCGGACTGACTTCCAGGAATTGCTGTAAAACATCTGCAGATTACTTGGCTGTCTTGCCTTACTTTGTTCCAGTTGCTTTACTTAGCAGCAGTATGTTTTACACTAAAACCTGGTTTATTCTGACTTCCATTCCGTAGATTTTGAGTGGAAGAAACAACATTTTGCTTCGGAATTCACCCCCTTCCCTCCCAAACAGTAATCCAAATTTAATTAAACAGTCTGGACCATCATCGTCATTTGTATAATTACATACTTAACATTTTTATATCCTTTGGTCAGTTTACACAAATGACACTTAGCAGCAGACATTTGGATTTAGCGGACATTTGGATTTAGCGGACATTTGGATTTAGTGGACATTTGGATTTAACGGACACCCCCTTTTTACCAAATTGTCAGCCAAATTGAAGCTTTATTTGTATTGGATTTTATTTACATGCTAATCTGTTTCTTCTTTTTAGAATCTTATTAGAATGAAAGGCTATTGTAACAAAACTTGATAGGAGTACTTAAAAAGTTTAATGGCTGAATATCAACCTTTGCACTAACTCCTGCTCTCTCTCTCTCTCTCTCTTCTCTTTTTTTTTTGCCCCCAGATCGATTACCACTATATCTCCACACAGGGCTACCCCATCGAGGGCTGGGCTGTGGTCTATTATATCACACACCTGTAAGTCTCTGGAGTTTGGTTGTAGATTTAAACCAATCTAGTATGGGTTAATGGCAGCTGTGATATCTTAGATGGCATGGCGCAAAACAAACCGTGTCTCCCCACTTCCAGAAAAGCTTGCAGTTTTAAAATGGTTTCATCTTTTATGAGATGAAGGTTACCAGAAACTTATGAGATTGTTATCAGTTGGAGAGGCAGCCTTGCGGACATCCGTTGTGAAGTTAGATTTGTATCTGTCATTAGATTGGCATTTATGCTCTCTCTCCTCCTGGTTCTTTCACAACAATCCTTGAAGGTAGGCTGGGCCAAGAGAGAAAGAACAACTGGTAAAAGTCACCCGGGAAGCTTTGGACTTCTCCCTGTATTTTTAGCTCAAAACAGGACTCTCTTATAAATGTTTAAAATCAGGATTTCCAAACCTGGTGTTGCAAAGCATTGTGCCACCGTTCCTGCCCCCAGAATAGGACCTAAGATTCCTTTAAAATATGATTTATTGTTATTATTTTGCATTTGAGCCACGTGCTCTGCTTTTAGGAGATGATTGTCACTGGAGTGTTATCTCTTGTCCTTTTTGAACTGTTTTCGCTCGAGGGCTGCTCGGGAATTGCCGGATGCGTCAGTCAACCTGTCGCCGTTTGTGTCTGTGTGTTTTTAACCAGGTTAAAAGGTGCCCTGCTGTTCATCACCATTGCTCTCATTGGTACAGGCTGGGCTTTTATTAAGCACATCCTCTCCGATAAGGACAAGAAGATTTTCATGATTGTCATCCCGTTGCAGGTGAGACGGGCCAGGAAGTTCTCATTTTAACTACTGAATCCCTTAGCGATGGATGTTCCAGCTCCAATTATGGTTGTAAATCCAAAGTGTGTGTGTGTGTGTGTGTGTGTGTGTGTGTGTGTGTGTGTGTGTGTTAGACAAAGCGTATCCACAGAGGATTTTGTCCTGGGATAAAGTGATTTCAAGTCTCATCTATCAAACAGCCCTAGACCTACCCAATGTTGCTTTTGTCTACAATCAGTTGTCAGATTCGCCCCGTTTCCCCCTTTCCCAGGTCTTGGCAAACGTGGCCTTCATCATCATGGAATCCACAGAAGAAGGCACAACGGAATACGGGCTGTGGCGAGAGATCCTGTTCTTGGTGGATCTCCTTTGCTGCGGGGCCATCCTGTTCCCCGTTGTATGGTGAGTTTGCAGGAACGAAGGCCGCTGCTTTGGGGAAGAGCTAAAAACCCTGCCAGCTTCCCTCAACGAGATACATTTATTTATGCCCCGTCTCGATTAAACCCCAAAGAGAGGCGGGAGGGGGCGGGGGGGGACTTCTACGTAGATCCACCATCTTTTCTAAGGCCTCAGTGGGCTCGAAGGATCCTGCCCAGGGATCTACCATTTAATTCGCTGGTCGTTCTCTGTCCTAGGTTGATCCGACACTTACAGGAAGCTTCTGCCACCGATGGGAAAGGCAAGTGATTGATCCCCAGTTTGGGGCTGTTTCAGGTATTGTTGAGGTTCCGCCAGATTTCTGCAGCCGGAGGTTCCAAGCAATTCCTTTCCTTTCCTACCAGTATCGGTGAAGAGGGTTTTTCACCCCCAATTTATTGGACCCACTCCCTATCCATGAGCTACTTTCTTGGCTCTGCAATGGATCCCTTGTCATCTTGAGTGAGCCAAGGGCTCTTGCAAGAACTGAAATATTTGAATTGCTTTATTGCATTCCATAAATGTTTTTCAAAGATAGTTTCTAGGTGACTGAAGTTTCTGCCGTGCAAAATTCTAACTGGACAGCATGATTGATGACTCTGGGCTATGGATGTGTCCCATTGGAGAATATGAATTAAGAAACACCCAGGGGGTGAGGGGAAAACCAGGGTCCAGGGTGACAATGAATGATGTGCCTCAGAGTCGGCTACGCCTAGGCAATGCTGGCATGTTTACTCCTAATAAATCTTTTAAGTTTTGGAAGTTGGGCTTGAGACTCATGATTTAAATGGGGGTAACTGCCGGAGCCCTGACCCCGTGGATATTCTCAGCCTTCCCAAGTCAGGCTTGTCCCAAAGGTGCTTCTTCAAGGAGCCGCTGGGATTCCTTCGCTTTTTCTGGTTGCTTTCTTGACCTTGATGGCCAAGAGATGTTGGCTGCCTCTCTTGTCACCCAGCCGAGTCCCAGAGACTCTGCCACCTTCGCCCTTGAAACTATCCAGGTGTGGATTTCTCAGGAGGAAAAAAAAAGGTAAACGTGAGCCAAAATCCATTCTTCCAGCTCTCCCGAGACCTGGGAGAGAAACCAAGGTTATTTATAGATGCACAACAAAGCCTTGAATTTCAAACCGAGATGCCAGGTAAAGCGAGGCAGCTAAGGCCATCAGCCCTGAGTGCATAGGGTGCAAAGTTTTTGCTGCCTCGCCTTGCTCCAGTGCCCATTTGATAACCATGCAGGCAATCCTCATCTGCCTCTTGATCCCCCTTATTTGTGTATTTTTTTCCAGCAGCTGCCATTAACTTAGCGAAATTGAAGCTCTTCAGACACTATTATGTCATGGTAAGGAGTTATGGGAGGGGGGGGAGCGTGGGATAGGAGGTGGAGGGCGGGGTATCCCCCTTTTTTGGAGCAACCCAGATTCCTTCTTTAAATGAAAACCAGAGTCTGTTCTCTCCTGTGCCGCTGTCTGAGGACACATCTCCTCTTCTGGAACTAACTAACTATTCCCTCCACCCCCTCCAGATCGTCTGTTACATTTACTTCACCCGCATCATCGCCATCCTCATCAAGATTGCAGTTCCATTCCAGTGGAAGTGGCTTTACCAGGTAGGTTGCCCCTTCCTCCTATATCCCTTTTAGCCTCCGTAGACATTTAGCTACGGTGGATCTATTGCAACAATTAATAGCTTTGCAAAACAGGTCAAAAAATTTTTTTTTTACGGCAATTCATTTTGTGATCGTTTAATAAAAACGGCACCAAAATCAGGGACTTAACGATCGCATCTCTCTCTGTCTGTCTGTCTGTCTGTCGTTGCAGCTGCTGCACGAAATGGCAACCCTGGTCTTCTTTGTCCTCACTGGCTATAAGTTCAGGCCGGCCTCCGACAACCCTTATCTGCAGCTTTCTCAGGAAGACGATAGTTTGGACATGGAATCTGTGTAAGTCACAGCCCTCTGGGATAGCCTCCCCTATCCTGGGGTGGTCAGAACCCAAAGCGCTTGGGCCCGGGAGGTGTGACCTGGGCAAGTAGAGGTCAGTCCATACCAAGCCTGATAGCTCTGGTTGATCAACAGAATTGCAGAATTGGGAGAAATTTGGAGGTCTTTTAGTTCAGCTCAAATCAGGAGATCTTACACCATTCCAGTCAAGTGGTTGTCCAGTCTATTTTTGCAAAACCTCCAGGGATGGAATACCCACAACTTGTGGCGGTAAGCCGTTAATTGTTCTCACGGTCAGGAAATTTCTCCTTCTAGATTGGATTTCTCCTTTGGATTAGTTTCCATCTGTTGCTTCTTGTCCTGTCCTCAGCTGTTTTGGACAATAGATTGACCCTCTGTTTCTCTATGGTAGCCCCTGGAAGACTGTCACCCCTAGTCCTTCTCTTTGTTAGACTAGACATACCTTGTTTCCTCAATTCTTCATGATATATTTTATCCCCCAGTCTCCTACCACTAGTCCTTTTCTTTGTTAGACTAGAAGTACCTTGTTTCCTCAATTCTTCATGATATATTTTATCCCCCAGTCTCCTAATCATCTCTGTTGCTCTTCTCTACACCCTTTCTAGGGTTCCAACATCTTTTTTGTATCGTGATGAACCAGAATTGAACAAACCAGGGTGTTGGAAAACGATTCCGTGTCGAGTCTGGCATTATCCATCAGGAAATCCCTTTGGCTGAGTTTTCAGCATCACACCATGAGGCCTAACCTCTTCAGCTCGTTCTTGCTCCCTTCCTCGCCAGCATTTCAGCTCTCTCTGCTGCCACAAAATTCACATCTCCTTGGTCATAAAGCATCCAAAGGTGGGCTCAGAGGAGAACGACCATCCTGAATAAAACAATACCAATAAAATAATGCCAGGGGTGCCTGCTGATTTTAAGAGAGACTTTGTTCGTGAACAATAACACTTTGCGAGAGAGGCAGGTAGATTTAATCCATTGAACGAGACAGTAGCGGACATCTCCCTGGTTCGACTTCCCAGTTTTTGCATCCTTCTACAAGCTCTCCAAGACCGTGTGGTTGATTAAATCATTTTTAAAATAGAGGTAAACTGGGTGCTATGAATTTGTCTGTTGGGAGAATAAAACCCTCAAGCCCTTAAAAAAGGAAGCTGGGAATTCAAGGATTTTTCCGTAGGACTCACCGTTCCTTTTCCCCAGAAACTGAAGAAAAAAAAAAAGTGATCTTAAAAAGCAACTACACCACAAGGATAATCATTGGGAGCTCATAATGCAGTTTGTCTGGGGTTTTTATTTACATTTAAAGGATCCGAGTGCCATATTTTCCCCCTTTGAATATGCGCATCGCCTTAAAATGCTGCAGGCTATGTTTTTTTTTTTTTAAAAAAAACCCAACGTTTTGGCAGACGCACAAAACGACTGATCATTTATATCAGAGTTGCAAATGAGGGTTGAGGCAGCCCAGTCTCCCGTTTAGGGCAGGAAGCCAAGTGAAACAGCCAACCCTGAGAAATATCTGCGCAGACTTTTCTTGGAGATGCCCAAGAGAATCCAGGGAAAGAGCTACGAAGATGACGGAAGGATCTCGAGGCTAAATATTACGGAAGTAGGCAAGGAAGAGAAAAAAAAAATAAGAGTGTCACATTCACGAACAAGCTCTCTGTCAAAATCAGCTGGCACTGCTGGTATTATTTTATTGGTATTATTTTATTTGGGGGGGGTGGTTCTCCTTTGAGCCCACCTTCGGATGCTTTATGACCAAGGAGATGTGAATTTTGTGGCAGCAGAGAGAGATGAAATGCTGACGAGGAAGGGAGCGAGAACGAGCCGAAGAGGTTAGGCCTCATGGTGTGATGCTGAAAACTCAGCCAAAGGGGACTTCCTGATCGAAAATGCCAGACTGCAGACGTAATCATACCCTGGTTTGAACACCCTGGTTCATGGCAAACAACTTTTGGTCGCCATGAGTGTAAAAAAGATGTTGAGACTCTAGAAAAAGTGCAGAGAGGAGCAACGAAGAGGATTAGGGGACTGGAGGATGAAACATACGAAGGACGGTTGCTGGAATTGGGTATTTTTAGTTTAATGAAAAGAAGGACTAGAGGAGACGTGATAGCAGTGTTGTAACCTCTCAGGGGCTGCCCCAAAGAAGAGGGAGTCAAGCTATTCCCCAAAGCGCCTGAGGGCAGGACAAGAAGCAACGGATGGAAATTAAGCAAGAAGAGGAGCGACCTAGAACTAAAGAGAAATTTCCTGACTGTGAAAAAAAACAACCAGCGGAATGACTTCCCTCCAGAAGTTGTGAATACTCCCAACACTGGAAAATTTCCAGAAGAGGCTGGACAGCCGTTTGTCTGAAATGGTTATATCCGGCTTGAGCAGGGGGTTGGACTAGAAGACCTCCAAGGTCCCTCCCAACTCCGTGTTATTCTATTCTCTCATCGTCTCTTTTCCTTCTCCTTCATCAAGCGCCACCTCTTCCTCCCTTTCTTTCTCTCCCCTCCCGCCATGCAGCCTGCAGCCACAGCTCACACACCTCTGCTAAGGTCTGAACTGATCTCTGTGCGGCCAGCTTCCGTCCCCCAGGCTCTGCTGGACACCACGGCGGAAGCATCCCCCTCGTCCCTGAATCAATAAAAACCCTTATTTTTATTTTATTTTTATTTTTTGCCCTTCCCAGGGTGACCACCTCGGGCGTGATGGAGGGTATGAAGAAAGTCAAGAAAACAGCCAACGGCTCAGCGGAGCCCCACGGCGAGAGAGAAAGCGCAGCGTGATGGACTTGGCTGCCTCCTCCTCCTCCTCCTCCTCTCCTTTCCTCCTCAGCACACACCTCTCCCTCTCTTCTTCTCCACACCCCACTTAAGACAAGGCAGCACTTTTTTCCAGAGAACTGTAATTTATTGATCCTTGGCTTCCTTCCCTCGATGGCACAGAAGCAAAGAGACGACCTTCTCAGTGTAAAAAGAGGAGTAAAAAAAACCACACACACACACACACACACATACACACACACGTTGGGCTTGGGCGACGGTGGGTGGAGAGAAGGATAAAAATACAGCCAGGAAAAAAGAGAATCTAAAACACGGTTTTTGTTCCTCTGTCTTAAGGATTGGGCTTTTCTTCTGGTGCCTAAGAGAGAAGGGTTGAAGGACAGATAGTGGTGGCGGCTTCCTTTTTATTTTTTTACTCCCCCTTCTCTCTTTCCTCCTCCCTTTCTTTCCTTCTCCTTCCCTCCCTCTCCCTCCTTCCCTCCATCTCTCCGTTTCGGTCTCCATCCTTTTCCTTCTCCCTCTCCTCCTTCCCACTGCATCCTTCTCTCTGCATTTCGGTCTCCGTCCTCTCCCTCTCTCCTCCCCTCTCCCTCCCTCTCCCTCCATATCCCTGTCTCTCTCTCCCCCCTCTTCCTCCTCCTCTCTTTCTTCTCTGTCTCCATCCTCTCCCTCTTTCTCTTTCCTTCTCCCTCTCCCTCCCTCCCTCTCTCTCCCCCTCTTCCTCCTCTCTCTCCTCTGTCTCCATCCTCTCCCTCTTTCCTTCTCCCTCCCGCTCCCTCTTCCTCCTCCATCCCCATTCTCTGTGTCCCTCCCTCTCCTCCCTCTCCCCCGCCTCCCCTCCCCCCCAAAAAAATCTCTCGCGTGCTATTCGGAACATGAGCTCCGCTGGATTTCCGGATGGGGATGTGGCGACTTTGAAACGCGATCAAGAGAGGTGCGCCTAGGAGGGTAGCAATCCGCTCCGCTTTCCAAACTGTAAAAAATAGGGTGAACTGCTTGGGAAGTGACTGGAAAGAAAGATTGTGTTTGTGTCCTTTGGTGGCTGGCTTGGGTGCTCCGTGCTGGCGTTGGGTCCTTTTTTTCCCCTTGGGTTTTTCTATCTTTTTTTTATTTTCTTTTTCTTTTGGCTTCTTTCAGCTTTGATTGGAGCGGAGGGCGAGGGAGACGTTCTGGTTCTCACCCCGCCGAATCGGAAGCTGGGTTTAATTTTTGAAATTGCTGCTTCGGTCCATTTCCGCAGCCCGGGTGAACACCTTCACTCGTTTGGCGGGAACGTAGGCAAGAGCGCAAAAGTTTAAATAGTAAATTATTATTATTATTATTTCTTTCCGTTTCTCTTCGTTACAAAGCAGGGAAGGGTTTGTAATCCATGGGAAGAAAATGGCATTATAAAACTCTTAAAACAAGAGCTGCATAATTTACCAATCTCTGAAATTCCTCTTCATGCTCTCTAAAACTGTGGCATATTTTGGACTCTCAATTCCCAGTCTTGGAAAATGCAAGAGAAACCCCACCCACAAATCGTGGTTTAAAACCCGTCATGGTTAAGCCCAAACCGAGTGCCTTCTCTCTTGGTTTGCTGTGTGAACCGAACTGTCAGCCATAAGGCATTTGGGAAGCCCCCTGGCCGTGTCTTCTGATAAATTAAGCAGACCTGCTCAAGATGGCAAATTCTGAAGGTGTGTTGTGTTCTCTTTTTTGTGGTGAGGGGGCTGGTTCAGTTGATGGTTCCGACAGCCCACCGTGGAGATTTTGGATGGTTGGTTCTCCAAACCTAGATATTGCTGTGAGGTTGCAACTGCTTGGAGGTCACAGAAGATGAGGAGGAGCTACCGCAAGCTTAAGAGAGCCATTTTACTTTCTAGAGGAGATGAATGTTGGCTGGAAAGCAGAGTGGTTTTACAGCTCTTAGCAAGAAGGTAGACCTGAGTTGGATCTTTTCTGATCCCAGCAACTGAGTGAAGCTACTGCTGACTGTGTATCCCAGAGATCTAGGATCTAGCCATGGGGAAGGATATTATTTAAGATTTATCGCTAACCTTTCTTGTTAAGCTTTCGTTCCAAGTTAAGCTCTATTGCTTAACACATTAAGGTCTATTGCTAATCCTTTCTCTGTGTTAAATTCTATTGTTAAATTTTCGTGTTAAGCTCTATAGCTAAACCACTATGGCTAATGTTTCTTGTTCCATTCTATAGCTAACCATTCTCCTCAAGCACTATAGCTAATCCTCTTTTGTTAAGCGCTATAGCTAACTTGTTAAATCATGTGGCTTTTAGTTCTTAAGCTCTATAGCTGAGCCTTCTCCTTGTTAAACTCTATGGCTGAGTCTTCTAAGCCCTATAGCTGAGCCTTTCCTTTGTTAAGCTCTATAGCTAACTCCTCTTGTTAAGCTCTATAGCTAAATGTTCTTGTTAAGCTCTACAGCTAAATTTTCTTGCTAAGCTCTACAGCTAACTTTTCTCCTCCTTCAGATCTACGGCTAACTCTTCTTATTACTCTCCACTGCTGATCCTTCCCCTAGTTCTTGTATCTCTCTTGGGCTGTGGCTGGAACTGGCACCTGGTAACGTCGTCTGTGGGGGACTGATAGACTCCTCAAACAACCACAACAGTCGGGAATAAATTTCAGGTGGCAGCCTTCTCTTTTGCGTAACTGTAAATCTGCAAGGCGCCCTCCCTGGCTCGCTGGCTCACGTAGCACACCCCGAGAAGTGTCCAGAATGCATACCTTGTATAGGATGTAATTATGCCACAAAATGTGCGTTGTTAAAAGCTGAAGGGAATCCCGCGCCTTGGTCTGGATTTGAACTGGATCTTGGCGGTATTACCTGCACGGCCAAAGTCCCAGTTCCTTTTGCACTGGGTGCACCGAAGTGGGTTTCAGACACCCTGTTAACCCTCCATTAGTGACAATATTATTTTTTTGGGGGGGAGGGGGAATTGGGAATGTCTTTGCAGGCCGAGCAGTCCCCAAATGGTTTGCCTCGAGAAGGTAAAACTCCCGCTTAGCCTTTGAATAAATGTACACCGTGTCCTTCCAGCGGGCCTCTGGGAACCCCTAATAGTAATTGTTCTCCGGCTCTTGTACCTGACACCCCTTTCCTCCCCCCCCCCCCAAAAAAAGTTGTCTATTTGCTCCCTCTCAGCCCTTCCATTCCGCAATATCACCAACCTTCCCCGGGAGAACGTGCCTGCAAAAGAGTTTTGGTGCATTGCAGCATTTTCACGATGCAACCTGGTTTAAGGGAAGGAAATTGCAACTCGCTCCCTCTCTCTCCCACTCACCCACCCTCTTGCTTTTCCCCTAAGCAAGCAGGACAAAACTGAGATGGAAATCACTAACCAAGCCAGCGACTTTCCTGTCCCTGCCAAGACCAGGTGCCAGAGGTTTTTTGGGGGGGGGGGGTGTATTTCCCCCCTTTCCCCCAATGTGGGCATTCCTTCATTTTGGAAACAGGCCAAAATATCCTGGGTTCAGGGCGGGAAGTCTCAGTGAGTTGCGTGGATGTCAGGATGTGGGAGACTCTGGTTTGGGGTCTGGGAGAAGTCAAATCTTCCTCTCCGACTTTTTCATCGGTGATCCAAAATTCCAGAAAAAGAGAGGGCTGTAAAGCACTATAAAGCGGTATATAAGTCTAAGTGCTGTTGCTGTTACCTATAACCCATCGGCTTCTCCTAATCCGTTCCTCGCTGGAACAAGGCGGGTTCCAGGACTTTCCAAGCCAAAGTTTTGACTTATTATTGAGATGGGATCGGGAGTCACACCTGAACAGAGGAATTTTTTTTTTATCAACTTGGGGGCGGTTTTACAATGGGTGGACTCCCAAGATTCCCCAACCAGAGGGGTGGAATTCTGGGAGTTGAAGTCCACTTGGAAAGACTTTTAAGATGGAGATTTTTTTTTTCCTCTCCATTTTTCAAGTTTCCTTCCCACGGCAGGTTTCATATGCAGCGCCTCTTTTGCATTATTATTGTTATTATTATTTTTCCTCCCAGTGGGTTCTTCATGCATTTTTTCTACTCCATTCCTGAAGATTTGCGTTATCGCACCTTAAAAAAGTTTTAATCCAAGAAAACTCTTATTAAACAGCAAGAAGGACCCGTTCGGTCCTAGGGAAAATTTTCTTGGTCCATTTGGGAATAATAAAGGTTTATTGTTTCTCTTCCTCTCTTGCCCATTTCACTCCAAGGGAGGGTAAACACACACGACCCTCTTTTAAGACCTCAAAACCTCCCCATTTCTTTTCAAAGTACATTTGGGGTTTTTTAACGAGGACATTTAATTTAGGATCTTGGGGTGGGTGGGTTTGGTCCTTTTTCCCTTTTTTAAAAAAAATACATATATATATATATAAAATAACAGTATTTCTGTGATGGGGCTAATACCAATTGAGGGTTTTAATTTCTCTATAATGTGATTTTTCCTGCTGTGGAACAGGTGTATAAATTAAAGAATTCATAACGAAGCACGTTTGGCCTCTGATACTTGAATCCCCCCTTTTGCTTGGAGGTTGGGAAGCCTGGGGGGTCCTTTTTCTTTCTTCCTAGGCAGAAATACTTACTATTTCTGGTATTGTGGGTTATTCGAAAGAAGAGAAATGTGATGTGATCTCAGGAGGTTTGATTAAAATTGCGTACAAGTAGTTACAACCGCAATTGACCCCCCCCCCCCAAATTTAAATTATTATAAATTATTAAGTGAGACATTTGTTAAGTAAATCACTGCTATTAAGTTACTAAGTTGTCTGGTGAATCTGGCGCCCTCGTTGACTTCATCACAAGGGTGCAAAAGGGGATCCCGGAACACAGTGACCATTATAAATATGAGCCTAGTTGCCAAGCTTACGAATTTTGATCACATGGCTTTGGGGGAATGCTGCAGTGGTCGTAAGGGTGAAACTTGGTCATAAGTCACTTATTTCTCACTGATGTAACTTTGAATGGACACTATAAAAGGAGCTGTTGTACGTTTGATGACTGCATAACTGCCAAGAATAAAAAAAAAACTGGAGAGCAGGCTTAAAAGTTTTAGAAATAGATTCGGGAAATTGGATGCTAAAACATGAAACGAACGGTTGGGTGAACTAGGTATATCTAGTATTAACAATGAGAAATGCTAGCGGTGACATGATAGCTGCCTTATTGATTTGATCTGATTTGTCAATTGCTTACAAGATAATATTAACTTACTGCACCTCTGTATGGTTTGCCAATTGCACAGGGGCAGATGTGGTTAACCAGAACTGGTTAACTCAGCCCTAGGGTGAAGCATTGATTCCCCCATTTGGATTCTTGCTATCCCGTCACGTCCTCCATTTCGCATCACGCAAGGCCCGCTGGAGGCCACCGACGTCTCTTTTCTACAAGAACCCTTGCGAGAAAACCCCCTTGCAGCGTTTCCCAAGCGGGCTCTCTCTTCCTTGCAAATTTTATTTCTTTTATTGATTTCATTTCCCTTCTTAAGTAACCCCAGGCGGAGAACGAGCTAATACTAGAGTCACACCTGGCAGGGAAAGAACCCGCTAAGGAAAGGTTTTGACCAGCTATTAATTTAAAATAAAAACCCACCGGGACGAGCCTAGCCCCGCTGCAGCGATCCAAGAACAGGGTGCCGAGGGGAATGCTGTCCCAATGGTGCTTTTTTCAAGAGGCCACTGGACTTTTGGTTTTCCCTGGAAGACTTTACGCTTCTCGTCCAAGAAGCTTCTTCAGTTCTGACTGGGGGAAGAATGGAAGGATTACTTATATGATCTGAGGAAGCTTCTTGGGATGAGAAGGTGTTTTTTTTGGAAAAGCCAAAAAACTCTTGGAAAAAAAAATAAAAACCCTTGAGGCAACCATGATCTGGATGATTTGAGAATCCCCACGTTCACTAAAAGGATGCCGCCAATAGGCTTCCTTGAACCCGGAACCCGTTTGGCCATGGCACATTCGGGAGGAATCTGATCCCAAGCGCCAGCCTGGCCTCGCCCACCCACCCACGCGCCCCTTTCAAGGAGCTGGCAGAGGGCGGGTCTCGTCCTTCCTCCCCTCCCTTCTTCCCGGCGACCGCCCCCATCACCTTCCCGGAGCCTATCCCGCAGCATCGGCTTCTCCAACCGGCGCCCGCAAGGTGACTCAGTAGCCAAAGCGCGCTTGGAGAGGTTCGGGATTCCCCCTTTTGTTGGAGGTGGGAGCTAAGGGGGCCTTATCCTTGTGGGAGCCTGCGCGGACCGGCTCTTTAGGGTCCTCCTTCCCCCCGGTCTCCAGCTCCACGTGGCCTCCTTTGCCCCCCCCCCCCCCCACACCTTCCTCCAGGCAAAATTAGGCTGCCTGCCTCTGCTCCCCACTCCCGTCGTCATCCGAGCGGCGCGTCTTCGCCTCGCCTTTGCCAAGAAGAATGACGCGCAAAAGCGCATCGACGGGAAATGGGGAAGGTGGCTGGGGAGGGAGGAGGGGAAGGGGGGGAAGGGCTGGGTTTTTTTAGCCTCCCCCCCACGCCCCGAAGGGTAGCTGAATGAGTGCTGGGTGCTTGTTTCAACCGTGGTTGGTGGAATAAAGTCACCTCGGGTCCAAGTGGGGGGCTGGGAAAAGCTAGTTTGTGAGAAAGGGGAGGGAATGTCTCGTTTGGCTCCCGGCCGTGCCTTCGCATCCTCGGGACCCGGGATCGGTTCAGCTTCTCCCGCGCAAGCTTGGTAGGATCGCCTTCGAGGCTGTTTGGCCGTCTGGACGCGTGTTCAGAGGTCGTGGGAAGCCCTGGCGTGAAATAACTCCCGGAGTGAAAGCAAGGGGCGTTAGGCCTTGGGAACTGCAGCCAGGTGGGTTGCAGTTGAACGCAGCCAGGTGGGTGGCAATTGCCCTGAACCGAACCAGAGTCTGATCCAGGTTACAGAGACAAACCTGGCTAAATCCATAGCGGATCCCGTTTCTTGGCAGCTCTTAGGATTATTACTAGGATAAGGATAAAAATTGGAGGAGGAGGAAAAGTATTTTTTGGGAGGTAGTTCCAAACCCTCCTGGTTTCATGAATCTGCCTCCAAAGTTTTCTCAGCAATACAAAAACAATTTGGAATGGTTTTCTTCTATTTTTTTTATACATTGTCTAGTGGTCTCCTATTTGGGCCTTAGCCAACTAAGTTTTTTTTTTTTCAGAATGAATCAAAGTTGACAAAAGTATTGTTATCCAACCGGAGGGTGAACAACAGGTAGTCCTTGACTTACAGCCATTCATTTAGTCACCATTCGAACAGCACTAGGAAAAGTGACTTGGGGCCCCTTTGTAGTGTCGTCATGGTCACGTGATCAAAATTCAGAGGCTTGGCAACTGGCATGTACTTACGACAGTTGGGACAGGGGGCAAGCCCTTCCACTGACTTAATTGTTCTCCCTGTCAGGAAATTCCTTCTTAGTTCTAGGTTTCTTCTCTCCTTGATGAGTTTCCACCCAAGTTTCTTGTCTTGCATTTAGGCGATTTGAAACAAAATTCTAAATTCTGTTTCTGGAGATTCGGAATGTAATGGTCGTAGTAATGTAGTGTAAAAGCTTCTGTTTTGTGTTGTCAGACTGCAGCCTCTCTCTGACCTTGGCCAGACTGGACAAAGCTAAACCAAGCTGTCTACTTCTTGGATGACAGACCAAGTGGAAATTGGTACGATATTTCTCCCCCCCCACCCTTTTTAGCCTCTTAAGAGGGTTAGAGATGAGAGTGATAAAACGTTTGCTCGGGCCTTGGAAAATGTGAAAAGGAGACCATCTTACTCTGGTTGTGTTAAAAACAGACAGGAATGTTTGGGAAATGCTTTCAAGGTTACATTTCCTCCCTCTCTCCTTCTTTCTTTTTTCCCTTCCTTCCTTCCTACCCATCTACTTCCTTACCTACATGCAACTCTGGGGAAATTGGAATCATGACGCCATCGCTGAATTCCCAGTCCATACAAACCCAAAACCGTAGCTATGGGACACAGCTTCTACTTTCACGTAATCTTCCGTAAGGGCACCCCTTTCAAGATCAGATAAATAAATAGGCATGGCAGGGTTTCTGGCAATGCTACTGCACTAGGGGACCTTATAGGTCATCTAGTCCAACCCCCCACCCGAGCGGGAGAACCTACACCATTTCTGACAAATAGCAGTCCAATCTCTTCTTGAAAGTCTCAAGCGATGACGCTCCCACAACTTCCCAGGGCAACTTCTGTTCCATTGGCTGCTTGTTCTCACTGTTAGAAAGTTTCTCCTTATTTCCAGGTTGAATCTCTCCTTGTTCAGTTCCCATCCTTTGTTCCTTGTCTGGCCTTCAGGTGCTTTGGGAAATAGCTTGACCCCCCCCCCCTCTTCTCTCTATGGCAGCCCCTCAAATACTGGAAGACTGCTCTCCTGTCTCCCCTGGTCCTTCTCTTCTCTAGACTAGCCAGGACCAGTTCCTGCAACCATTCGTTGTATGTTTTAGCCTCCAGGCCCCTAATCATCCTGGTTGCTCTTCTCTGTACTCTTTCTAGAGTCTCAACATCCTTTTTATAGCGTGGTGACCAAAACTGGATGCAGTACTCTAGCTGTGGTCTTACTCAGGCTTTATAGAGTGGTATTAGTATCTCACTTGATCTCGGTTGTATCCCTCTGTTGCAATCAAGATCAAGTGAGGTACCCATACCACTCTATCAGATAGAAAAGGAAGGAATCAGGAAGGGTGGGTGGGTGGAAGGAAGGAAGGAGAGGGAGGGAAGGAGGAGAGAAGGGAGGGAGGGACAATACTGAAGTGAAGGAAAGAAGGATGCTGAAATCAAGGAAGGAAGGAAAGGAAGGATCTCTCCAGCGACCTGCAACTTCTTTTTCTGCCTCTTCCCCGCTTCTATTCAGCCCCCAGGAAAACCAGAGACAATCTACAGAAGAACAAGCACTTCTATTTCCCTGGCCAAATTGCTACTAAATAAGTACAGAAACTTCACACTTCCTCCAGATGAATTTCACTGACACTCTCTCTTCCTTTGAAGGCATTTAAAAAGCAAACTCTTTTGAACAATCTGGTGGAAGAGTGGAGAGAAGCCTTTTGTTTCATTTCATTTCATTTTTTTTCTTGGCATCCTTTCGTTACATAACATCTTGACCAAAATGTGGTTTCTTTCTCCTGGAGTCTTTATGGCCTCAACCCTGCTAATTTTGGACTAGAACCTGACAGGCCGTGACAGAACAAGGATAATTTTAATCCGTTGGGACAGGATTTGGCTTTTAACGTCTTCATATTCGGAGGGCAGGATTGTCTCTATTACATCCGTCATTCCTGGAAATGGATCAAAATAAGCAGAGGGCTTTTTAGTAGTCTAATCAGCTCTTCGGGCTCAAGGTCTCTGTGGCTCAGCCAACCTCCTTGGATTATTTTAGTAGGCAAAATTAACCAAGTGGCTCTTGGTGGGACCTTCCCATGGCTGGAACGGTTGACCGGCCAAGGAGGCCGATCTCGGCTGCCCCTGAGGAGGTGGCATCAAGTAGGGCACTGCTGCCTCTCTGCATTTCGGCAGTTCGATCCTCACCGGGTTCGAGGTTGACTTAGCCTTCCATCCTTCTGAGGTCGGTAAAGTGAGGACCCAGATTATTGTGGGGGAGGGGCAAGAGGCTGACTCCGCAAACCCCTTAGAGAAGGCCGTGAAGTGGTATATATGTCTCAGTGCTATTGTTCAGAAGAACGGGAAAGCAATATCTGAGGGGCTGCCCCAAAGAAGAGGGAGTCAAGCTATTCTCCAAAGCACCTGAAGGCAGGACAAGAAGCAACGGATGGAAACTAACCAAGGAGAGAAACAACCTAGAACTAAGGAGGAATTTCCTGACAGTGAAAAAAATCAATCAGTGGAAGAACTTGCCTCCAGAAGTTGCGAATGCTCCAACACTGGAAGGTTTTAAGAAGAGATTAGACAACCGTTTGTCTGAAGTGGTGTAGGGTTTCCTGGCTAAGCAGGGGGTTGGACTAGAAGACCTCCAAGGTCCCTTTCAACTCTTGTCAGTCTAACTTTTTCTAACAAGGCTGATGCAGAGCTCTCCAAGGTCCTGATTTCGATAGGCTGTAACCCAGGGGTCTTCAAACTTGGCAGCTTTAGGACTTGTGGACTTCAGCTCCCAGAATCCCTCCTCCAGTCCACGTTAGTTCAGGAATTCTGGGAGTTGAAGTCCACAAGTCTTAAACTTGCCAAGTTGGAAGGCCCTTGATCGATCATCTATCTATCTATCTATCTATCTATCTATCTATCTATCTATCTATCTATCTATCTATCTATCTATCTCATCTATTCTACCTCTCTTTCTATCTATTCTGTCTCTCACCCTATAATCTTCTTCTTCTTCTTCTTCTTCTTCTTCTTCTTCTTCTTCTTCTTCTTCTTCTTCTTCTTCTTCTTCTTCTTCTTCTTCTTCTTCTTCTTCTTCTTCTTCTTCTTCCTCCTCCTCCTCCTCCTCCTCCTCCTCCTCCTCCTCCTCCTCCTCCAACCCTCTTCCCTGCCAGCACCGATGATGTTACCTAATTGGCCTCCAGCAAACAACCCAGCTTAGATTTCCTTTGATATTAAACAGGGAGCAAACCTTCCTTCGTCCTGAAGCTGTTACCTAGTCAGGCCACGCAACACCTGCAAGCTTCAGGGAGCCCCAAGCTTCCACCCCTGAGGTGCAAAGATCCCTTTCCAAATCACGGCAAATCCTTTGCTGAAGGCTACCTGGCCAGCCTTTTTTCATGCTCTCTCCCCTTCCCCCCCTTTCAAGGCCCGATCGATCGAGGAGGGCACGGAAGAAACCCAGCCCGGAGAAGCAGACAAAAGGCAGCCAGCCCACCTACCCGCCCTCTTCTTGGGCTCCGTCCCTTATTGGTGCAAGATCCGAGCCGCGTCGTCGTGGACTACAGCAACCCAACGGCGGCGGCGGCAGCAGCAGCACCGCCTCGGCTGAGCAGAGCCTGGGAG